>NC_092793.1:29970913-30273943 GCF_918797505.1 Bemisia tabaci
TTACCAAAAAGAAGTTCAGTGTTGAGTATTTTGAGCTACCCTAAAAACGCATATCCCCGAGAAATCCAAGATGGCGTCCGAGGAGATTCCCCAAACGGCGCGGGGCGTGGAGCGCACATGCCCCTTCCCGCCTTCCGATTGCCTGAAAAAAAGAAGTATTGAAAAGGGAGCAAAGAAACGGAGGAAAGATAAAGGAAGGACGCGTCGATTTGGTTATTAGTGACGAAATTTGATTCAAAAAGAAGTCGTAAAATATTGAAAATGTTCTGAAAGGTGCCCTTCAGAACCCTCTGATACCCCCCCCCCCCCCACCCCCCGTTCGAAGTGTCCGGTCTTACCGGGAGCTCATAATACGCAATTTCGAAACTGTTTTTCGTGGGTTAATATTGCTCCCAAAACTTGGGGAAAATTCCTGTGAACTATGTTCAGTCTCTACTCTTGGAAAATGTAAGTATTGAAACTGACGGAACAAGCTTATTTAAGAGACGCAGCTGATCCGTACCTTCATCGGCAAGTTTGATTGTAAGCTTCACCAAAAAAAGAAGAGATCACGAAATAAACATTGTACAATCCGGATTTCGTCGTATGAGTTCAGCCGCTTCACACGGAGAAAAAAAAACTCAGTTCAATGGGACCCGAAAATGAGGTCATATGGATCTCTGAAGTTTTCCGACCACGCATCCGAAGACTCCAGGTCGAGCTGCCGAAGTTCGGGTCAGACATCGAGGCACTTCCGTAAGTACCGGAGTACTTCAGATGTGTGTTTGTGTGACTCGAACCCTTCGGTATATATCGAAGTACTTCAGACGTCTTACCCGAACTTCGGCAGCTGGACCTCAAGTTTTCAGATACGCGATCCGAAAACTTCAGAGATCCATATGACCTCAACTTCGGGTCCCAGGCGCGAAGTTTTTTTCTCCGTGTACAATCCGGCTTTCGTCGTAAGAGTTTAGCCGCTTCATCAAGAGACCTTACGTAAGTGAAAACGAGGCCCGAAACTCGGAAAATAACGCATCGTCGTGTTGAAAGCAGAGACCCGGGCCAAGTGTAAACAAGACCCGTTTTTGTGGTCAATGAATTAACCTAGATCCCCTAATCAGTTTGATCAAACTTTACGCAACGATGAAGTGCCGAGCCTCTTCCAAGTTCACGTTGCGCGCGAGCCGCCCGCTCTTCACACTCTCTTGCATCACATCTCGCATCTCGCTCGGGAGTGACCATTGGCCAGCGCGAGCCCGATCCTGATCCGGTGGACTACAACGGCAGCGGACCACTTCCACTTCGGCTACCGTGCGCAGTACGCCCCATGTACCTATGTACTCACTCCTCGCGGAAACAAACGGTTTTCCAGCTAAGACAGGGAGCGCAACCGTTACGCCACACTCACGATCCACGACCGGCTGTGTTGCCTCATTTGGGCGTATTTATGCTGGAAGGAACTATGTTCCACGCAAACCCTATGCACATAGTTCCTTTTGGCATAATTGCGTCCATTTTTGCCTGCTTCCTCGACCACACTATCATGAGATCCTTGGAGAGGGTCCCTGATGAGCCGCACTTTAATGTACTGTTTTGATGGGATCAAGTCTACATTTCGGTTATAGTGCGTTTAATCGCGGAATCAAATTGACTGCATTTTGCAATTTGGAACTATAATATCCGGCCCGGTTTAAAAACAACGTATGTGCCATTAGTTTCCCCATGCACATAAGTGTTTTTTCAGATGAGCCAGAATTTATAGCTCCAAATTGCAAAATTCAGTCCAAATGGACCGCGTGAAGCAGAAAGGAACCAAGCCAAATCAGCTATTGCCGAATTCAGATGGACAATTTACTTTTATACATAAAAACGGTTGTGCAGATATTTGTGCAAATTTTAGGAAAATTTTGCATGGGACGAAGCAAAGTCCTTAACATTTTCAAGGGAACCCGCACAAACGTTCTCTCGTAAAATATTAAATTGCCCCGTTAAATTTGGCAACAGATCATGTAGCTTATGGTGCTTGGTTCCTCTCTGCTAAAAGCGGTCCAAATATGCACTGAGAAAAAACTATGGTTTATAAACCTATTAGAGGTAAATATGGAACACCTATAATAGTCGTAAATAAACTAATGATTCTCGGTCTGTGAACCATACTATGGTCTCTGTACCTAATTGAGGTACAGGTACCATAACTAAGGTATATGTGCTATTATTATATGTAGAGGTACTACTATTAGTGGTGTTCCATATTTACCTCTAATAGGTTTATAAGCCATAGTTTTTTCTCAGTGTGGGCTGATGAGGGTGCCGTGAGAACCATTTTCCCCTTCTTCCTCTCCACAGGGAAGCGGAAAGCCGCTCCTTTTTGGAAAATTTGGAAGGCGATACTTCTTCAAATCAATTTGTTTTTGGAAATTTGAGCGTGAAATTGATATTTCCGTAAAAATTAAACGACTTCACCTTCCACGATTTTTTTAGGCACATTCGTTTGGGAGGGGTAAAGTAGCGACAAATAAAAAAAAATGTGGAAGATAGTTCAGATAAATCGAGTTATGTCTTGATCTGAAAAACACAATGAATAGATTTTTGTCCTTATCTTACTTAATTTGCCTTTAGGTTGAACTTTTGTCGTATGCGTTTGGTTTGTCATGAAAACGAAACTTTTTGCAGTTTTTTTTTTTTCTGTTGCCGTTCCTCCTTTCCACCTGATTTTTTAATTTCCCTCTCTTTTCATGATCCAAGGAGAGAACCATGTGGCTTTAGGTCTTCTCTTGAATTCGCCACTGACGCGTTTTGTTTCAGCAGATCATGCAATGTTGCTAAGAGGACACGATGCTGATATGATAAGAGGAGGCTGAAATTCTCGAATGTTATGGATACACGAAATCACTCAAAGATACAAAGATGTAAAACTTCGACAGTGTACAAAGTTAAAATAGATGGAAAGATGAGCACTCCTGAACATCCACGGTATTGATGAAGTCGCATGCACTAACTCGATGGCACATCGCCGCAGTAACATTATAATTATCAGCTGTACCTGCATTACTCGTCTAGGTGACTGTGCTGCTCACAAATGGGTGCAATTAAGTCCGCACCTATGTGAGTAGCGCAGCAACTTAGACGGATGAAATAGTTACACCCATGAACGTGTAACGTGGGTGTGGTTGACTATGAGGATTTTCTGAGGCATAACGTACTTTTTGCCGCGTAATGTGGAAATGCGCGATTGCGTTTGAACTTTAACGGTAAAAACGGTTCAGTGCTCCTAGCTAAAGAGGTCGAGCTAAGGCATCATCTAGATTTTTGACGGATTCCAACACTAACATCGCAGCGGGCTGATTTTTGAAATTGATAGACGAAGCTATACAGAGAAGACATAGGGAGTATGGAGCTATACTATTGGTTGAGATAGGTGGCTCCTATAGACTAAGGGAGAAAATGATGGACTAATCATGGGTTGCCGTTAATTAGCTATTACCTACCTTCTATGTCTATTGCAACCAACTGCTGCCATAAGTTGGATCCGTCTTTTTTGTCTTCTTTGTCTATAGATTTGTCTATCAGTTACAATAATCGGCCCGCAGGACCACACGGAGAAAAAAACTTCGTGCATGGGACCCGAAGTTGAGGTCATATGGATTTCTGAAGTTTTCTGATCACGCATCCGAAAACTTGAAGTCGCGCTGCCGAAGTTATCGGGTCAGACATCGAGGCACTAGTACTTCGGATGTGTGACCCGAACCCTTCGGTATACATCGAAGTACTTCAGACGTCTTACCCGAACTTCGGCAGCTGGACCTCAAGTTTTTAGATACGTGATCCGAAAACTTCAGAAATTCATATGACCTCAACTTCGGGTCCCACGCACGAAGTTTTTTTCTCCGTGCAGATACCAATCCGAGCAGGGATTTTCCTACCCTAAATCTGGGTCATGATGAATGAAAGCAAAGGAAACGACTTTAGGATCTGTGTGGTTAATTTGTACATCATAGTTCCTCTTAGAATTAATCTTAGAATTAAATTGTACATTCGGCAAGTCTGGCGAACTCGGAGCCCGGAGTCTGCTTAACGCTTCATTCGTCGGTTCATTACCGGCTGACAAAGAGAGCCAGAGTGGTAAATCATGAAAATTAACTACCGCGAATTTTTTAAAAAAAAGTGAACGAACGCGGCACGGTAGTTGAACTATAATCGCCCCGAAACGTCGTCAAGTTAGCTGATAATCAGAAACAAGTCTATATCCTCCAAGTTGTAATATTCTCGTCTGTATCTGTGACGAAGTTGATGTCACTGTGATGACGCAATTTCTTTGTGCGTCCGGAATCAATGCTCTCTTATCATCGGAAATTAACATACTGAATGAGCTCTGAGCGGAGGTCAAAAAAGAATACGTTGAATGAGGTGTAAATCTTATCATCTAGTTCAGAAAAGACTCCAAGTTGTCTATGAATGGAGGTTGCAGGGTGAAGTCGTGCGTAAGATGAATGAGACCTGCGCAAATTCCGTTCGATATGCTGTTGTAAGTAGATATCGAAAGTTGGTCGCTTCCTTCTTCCTACGTTCGTATAATAATGTGAAGAGTTGAGTTTACAACTCGTTTATTTACAATGAAGGGATTCAACCACGCTGAAAAAAAAGTACGACTTATTTTACCAGATGTTTGGTAAATTCCATCATGACTCTTCTTGATTTTTGATGCTGTGATACTAGGGTGAAGATAACCAGACATCGGGTATCATTCACCATATTTTTGGAGAATGCGGCTAGATTGACAAGATTTGCTACCATACAGGGTTATCCAGAAGTCCGGGACCCCCCTTATAACTTTTGAACAAAAAATTCTAGAGATTTGAAATTTGGGGAATGTTCCTAGGTTAAAGGGAACTACTTTTTGGCGTACCCAAAATTTTGAGGGGCGCCCCCCCTGAGGGGGGGCGGACCCTAACTTTTTTTTTTCAAATAGGAACCCCTATCTTGTGATACATTATTCAAAAGGGCTTAAAAAAAGAAAACTTTTGGCGCAAACCGATTGTCGATACCTCAATTTTTGACAAAATGGCGGCCAAAAAATGGCGGCTCATTCAAAAGTCTGGGCCTCCGCTCAAAACTCATGAACAAAGAATGCTAGGGATTCGAAATTTGGGGAATATTCTTAGGTGAAAGGGAACTACTTCTTGGCGTACCCAAAATTTCGGGGGGCGGCCCCCCTTTTTTTTTCAAACCCTTGACCCAATGACAAATCAGGAAACACGATTTCCAACTGCCCTAGTAGCAGAGTTATATAAAAAATTTGTTTTTAAAAGTATAAACCGTAAATAACCACAAGCTAAAGAATATTCATTGTTTATGTAAAGGATGTAAAGTTTTTTAGTTAAAAGTTTACATTATCAATACGCTTTTTATGTGACCCTTAGTATAAAAGTTATATAACCAAATTCAAACAGTGTATAAAATGAATTTTCATTATTCTTCCTGGCTGGTAGCGCACTCTAGTTATGAAGTGTGCAAGTTTTCATATGCTATACTACCAGGTGGTGGATCACCGTAGAGTTGTGACTTACCTTAAATCCGCGGCGTCCTAGTCGGGATTAGAACCCACACCTCGGGATGGAGTTGCAATCCGAAGTCCAGTACTTTACCACCAGACCAGCCAGGCTTGATATGGATGGGACCCTAAATTCAATCTCTTAACTATCGCAGGCCTCTGAGTCCGTAATATGTTTGTTTATTGACGGATTCTTATGATATTTTACCAGACTTTATTATTTATTATTTATTTATCTATTGTTTTTTATTTAATGATGTAATTTTTTCATTTTCATTTTTTTTAACTCTCTGTCATTTTTTTAGCTCTCTCTTTTTTTTAACTATCATTTTTTCTAACTCTCTCTATTTTTTTTTAACTCTCATTTTTTTAACTCTCATTTTTTTAACTCTCTCTCTCTCTCTATTTTTTTTAACTTTATAATTGCGTCTTTTTCCAGTTTTAATTATTTGGACCTTTTTCTAGTTTGAATTTATGTCGATGTATTTATGTTATTTATTTATTATTATTTTCATTTCCTCTTTTCTTTTAAATTTTTATAATATTAATTTAAACATTTTAAAAAAAATTAAAATTTTCAAAATAATATTTAATAATATGTTTAAAATATTAACAAAAATAATTATGATATACTTTAAAAATATTATAAAATATTATTTTAAAAATTTTAATTTTTTATATTTTTAATATATTTTTAAAATGTTTTAAAAATATTCATTGATTGTATTTCAAAAGTATTTTTGAAAATATTTTAAAAATACATGAAAAACATTTTAAAAATATATTAAATTTCAATATTTTTAAAATATTTTTAAAATATTGCTGTCTAACTGGGCAGGGTTATGAGCCAGACACGCTACCAACTGAGGTAACAGGGCTCCTCGGATTGTGTGCCGAAATATCCCCTTTTAACTCGTCTCGGAGCCACTAATACCTCTAATAATACCTATCCCACGAAGTCTGAGAGTCGAGGGTGTTCATTGAAATGAGATCATCATCATCATTCATGAAAATGAGATAGGTTTACGTTAAAGTCATTCAGGTCATTTATATAACAGTTATATTAAGCAAATTAAGCAAAAGGATACTATGCGTATAAAGAAAATTTATAAAAACCCTTCCTCAATTATATGAATTTTATATAAACGTTATCTTCTGAAAATATGAATAATTATTTTCATGGGCATTTTATATAAAACTTATATACACGATACATAAACTTTAGTTAAAATGGTGCTTATATAACCGGTATAAATTCCTTATACGTTTGTTAGGAAGGGGAAAGTGAATCATGCTACTAGGGTGGCTGAGAGCAACGCACAGGAAATCTGACACATTCCGATTTAAACTTATTTTCCCGCCATTTTTCGGCTGCCATCTTGGAAAAGCTCGGGTATTTTGCAAATCCAATATCGTATTTGTTATTTTCGTGCTCGAAAACCTGTGGAAACCAAGTTTCAAGCGAATCCGACGGTAAATAACCAAAAAACGCATTTCCGCCATTTTTTGGCCGCCATTTTGTTAAAAATTGAGGCATCGACAATCGGTTTGCGCCAAAAGTTTTCTTTTTTCAAGCCTTTTCGAATGATGTATCACAAGATAGGGGTTCCTATTTGAAAAAAAAAAAGGGTTAGGGTCCGCCCCCCCCTCAGGGGGGCCGCCCCCCGAAATTTTGGGTACGCCAAGAAGTAGTTCCCTTTCACCTAAGAATATTCCCCAAATTTCGAATCCCTAGCATTCTTTGTTCATGAGTTTTGAGCGGAGGCCCAGACTTTTGAATGAGCCGCCATTTTTTGGCCGCCATTTTGTTAAAAATTGAGGTACCGACAATCGGTTTGCGCCAAAAGTTTTTTTTTTTTTTAAGCCCTTTTGAATGATGTATCACAAGATAGGAGTTCCTATTTGAAAAAAAAAAGTTAGGGTCCGCCCCCCCTCAGGGGGGGCGCCCCTCAAAATTTTAGGTACGCCAAAAAGTAGTTCCCTTTGACCTAGGAACATTCCCCAAATTTCAAATCTCTAGCATTTTTTGTTCAAAAGTTATAAGGGGGGTCCCGGACTTCTGGATAACCCTGTATAGTTATTCGGTAACTACCATTCTTGTCACTCAAATCGCTGTAACTGAAACCATGGAATTTTTCTCCGGTGCATAATCACTCCAACTGTATTCTACGTTCTCATTTCCTCTCAAGTTGTATTCACTTAATATACAACCAAAGAGCATAATACTTTGATTCCTTCTGTGAATTTCCGCTAGGTCCCACGAATATACCCTCAAAACGTCTGTGAACATGTTGATAAATTTTGTTTTGAAAGAAAATAAAACATGAACAGAAATTGAGCAACGTCTTAGGTAAAGATATTAGTTCTGGTCAAATCCATCGAATCAACAAGTTTTATCGCGCATTTTTGTCTTTAGATACAAATTTTTAATTTTTCTTTTTCGCTTTTCAAAAAGGAACCCTTACCACATCGCACTAGACATTGTCGGATGCGGAATTTTTTTTCCCCCCAATAAAAACACTGCGTTGCCGATTACGGAAGTTTGAAGACTAGAACTCTCATAGAATGTTATACCCGTAGTTTTTGGCTGGTAAGGGATATTTATTTCGTTTCGATCGATACAGTTTTTATCGAAACGGCACGAGACCAGTCTATAAGTGTAAATAAAAAAAATAAAATTAAAGAAAAAAAAAAAAAAATGACGCAGAGCGAATGTAACGTGCGTTCCGTGAATCTGACTATGATTGTTCTTGCTTCAGGATTCTATTGTGAGGCTACGAGGAAACACGTGCGGAAAACTTGAGACCGTCGGAAAAATGAGACGATTTATGTCGAAAAGGAGCGAAGAAGGAAGTATACTGGTGAGGGCGCGCATTGGAGCCGCGGTGAAAGAAGAAGTAAACTGATAAAAAGTCTCATCGTCATCGTGGGTGCCAGATTTCCGACATAGGTATTTCGACGGGAAAGAGATTCTGATGATCACCTCGCAAATCAGGCAACTTTGCTCGTCACCAAGATTGACTAGGTGTATTTTATCGAGAAATCGATTCTGCAGGTTAAATGCGCCGCTAGAAGCGGATAGTATTCCACTTAGAACGCACGGAATCTTGAATGTTTACGTTCCAGAGAAGGATTAGGACTATGGGACTTATGGACTATGGGAGGTATGCATTTGAGAAGTCGAGATAAAGAAGTGCTAATTTACCTGCATTCTGCATTTCCACAATCTTGTTCTCATATTACCGATTCACGCATGTGTATGCCTCTCTATATATAGCCACATTTACCGGCCTGGTTCGAACTTCGTCTGAATGTGACGTAAAAACCACAAAGGAACATCAATTAAAGATTGCATCTGCAGATTTCTTGTGCTTGCCTCTACTAAACACTTCTTGTCAGAAACTTTGAAAAACCAAGTCAAATTACTGACAATGAATGAGTGTGACCGTGCAACAGTAGTCCGCGGATCTACGACGGCGCACAGTGGATCCGTTCAATAGGAGAGGTCGGACAAAATTTGGAAACTTTAAACGCTTATAACTCCGTCTATACAAAACATTGAGGTTCTAAAAGCGGTTCCATTGGTTTCCTCGTGAAATTTTCTTCGAAAATGTATCGAAAAGGTGACCGAATCCCGGCGCACACCGGGCTTGGGACTCGTCGATCAGAAAATGACCCCCAGCTCACTTAATTATATCAAGACTCTATGTGCTCTATGCTCTATGTGGGCGAAGGGGAACTAACGCGGGGGTAGGCAGGGATAAAAAACTCGGAAGCAGTGTCTGACGTCATTTCTGGATGGCATATATGCGTCATTAATGAAGTAGGATTCGGCTATCTGCAATGAAACAAGTGCGTAGTGCGGGTGCTTTATCAGCAAGAGTAATAAGCCTCAAGCTATTCGGACGCGGCCGAACTCGCTAATTACCAAGTAAATGCTCGCCTATTGTTCGCGGCTAATCACTTCGATTGGCTCTTCGACGCGCGCCAAGATCATGGAAACAAAACAACACTTGGTGAAACAAAGGGAGCTGCCTGATGAAAGATCGGTAATTATACGAGCCGCTAAGCCGGGTGGATCGAAAAACCTAATCTCATGTGCATTGTGCAGCCTTGCACTGAGAAAAAACTATGGCTTATAAACCTATTAGTGGTAAATATGGAACACCACTAATAGTAGTACCTCTACATATAATAATAGCACATATACCTTAGTTATGGTCTCTGTACCTTAATTAGGTACAGAGACCTTAGTATGGTTCACAGACCGAGAATCATTAGTTTATTTACGACTATTATAGGTGTTCCATATTTACCTCTAATAGGTTTATAAACCATAGTTTTTTCTCAGTGTGCGTCATTCGGCAGCATTGCAATTCAGAATCGAAAATATAAATTTAACCTTAAGTATTTGAATTGTGAAGAGAGTATGTACCCGAATATACGGTGCTCAATGCCTGAAGGGTTATTGTTAGACTGAGGGCAGTGGAGGTTAGGTGTCTTACACTGAGAAAAAACTATGGTTTATAAACCTATTAGAGGTAAATATGGAACACCTATAATAGTCGTAAATAAACTAATGATTCTCGGTCTGTGAACCATACTAAGGTCTCTGTACCTAATTAAGGTACCCCGTACCATAACTAAGGTATATGTGCTATTATTATATGTAGAGGTACTACTATTAGTGGTGTTCCATATTTACCTCTAATAGGTTTATAAGCCATAGTTTTTTCTCAGTGTAGGGCGCCAGAGAGTGTTATAAAGCTACTTAACTGTTTGTAAATGGAGCATATCATTGAAACTCAGCATAAAAGTATAGTCCCTGTCACCATAGAGGAAGATTATGGAGACTAGGGGATTAATTTCTCAATGGTTTAGCGATCTCAGGCTTCTTAGAAATATGCACTATCCAAATTGAAAATGTCGGACGTCGCACGTAGATAATTCAGAAAGATAGAAAAAGAGGTTTTGTATTTTATGTATCTCCGCGATCTTTACTCGCATTACAAGATTGAAGTATTCACTCAGTTTTAAAAGTAAGTTTGTAAAATCATCGATTTCATTCAACGTATACCTTCACCAAAGCTAGGCTAGCAGTGCGTGCAGTTGCAGGAACTGAGAATCGTTGAAACTGGCAACAACTTCTTCCCCTCGAAAGTCGTCAATATTTTTTTGATCGCAGGTGTCTTCTTGCGACCTCGTGCCTTAAGAGTAAAGAATAAATAATTTAAAAAAATGTTAACAAATCAGTGCAAATTTGATTCGGGGAAGTAATATTTTCTAATAGCACTTGATTTTGCGTAGTTTTGAATGGCAAATTGCATAGCGGTACAAGGAGGATGGTAGCTATTTTGAAACGCATAGCCGAAGACAGGGCCGGATTAAGGGGATGGCCACATAGGCCGCGGCCCATGGCGGTAAATCTAAGGGGCTGCTTTTGCAATTTTTTTAAATGTAGGTAAAAAAAAATCGAATTTAGAAAAGAAATTACAAACAAGGAAAGGCAACAAAATCTCTCATTTCCTGAGAGTATAATTTCTAATTTTGTCGTCTTTCAGTGATACAAGAGACAGCACCTTTAATTAGTCGAGTTAAGCGAGAAACCGAACACGCAATTTGGCTTGGAACGGCGCGACTCAGAGAGAAATGATGACGAGGACTTGAGATGAAAAGGAGAAGCCCTCGGCGCGGCGGTCGGCATGTAACACATATTAGCGCCTACAAGACTGCACGAATACTTCACGCATTGAATCAAACACAGTACGGTCGCTGCAGTCAGCGTGAAACGGATAGCGCCTACAAGAATGCATGAACACTTCACGCATTGCGCCACAGACAGTGCGGTCAGCGTGAAACGCTTAGCGCCTACAAGACTGTCGGAATACTTCACGCATTGTGCCAAACACAGTGCAGTCCGCGCGGCGCGGCGGCGGAAGTTAAAATCATTAAACTACATTTATGTTTGTTCTTTCATAATTTTTTCGTTCGTTTCTAATGAATGTAAGGTCTTGTGTACACAGAGATAGGTTTACGGAACTTAACTTTCGGGCAAAGTTCCGCGAACTTTTGCTAGTAGTGTTGACAGGGCTTTCCCAAAAAATGTGTCCAACACAAGGAAACGCGTCTTCTGCATCCTTTCCCCTCTGGCACGTTCACTTGATGGTTTTTATTGATGTTTCAAAACGAATGAGAAGGGGGCGGCAAAATACAGGCGGCCCATGGGCGGCAAGTAGGTAAATCCTGGCCGAAGACGAACTTAAGAATGGAATCATAACTTTCAACATCTGAAAAGAAAAACTCCTCGAAATCAACATGCTTAGAATATCTAGACCGCTGTAAGATGCCTTCATAACGCATTGTGGATTGGAAAGGAGGTCGCAATGCTGTTACATTATTTTTCGTTTGTTTGAATATAGGTACTTTTACTGTACCCAGTAGCGCCACATCTGCCAAATACTCGCTTGCCCAAATTAATGTTCATCAATATCTGTAACCACCTTGAAAGCAGCCATAATGTTCCGAGTCTGGGGCCGAATTTTGTCGGCTCTTTCACACGGAGACGCTACATCCATCGATGAGTCCAAACTGCACCACCGGCCAATCAGAGGCGCTAAGCCGGATATTAGTTCAGTCGAGACTCGTCCTAAGTATATTTGAGCACGGTGAAGGGACCGATAAAATTCGGCGCCCGAGGAATTATTAGTCGCCGCCAGAGGTCTCTGAAGAATCAGGCGGAACGACAACGCCGTCGGTAAAAGTTAAACAAAGCATTAATTGATGCAATAAATTCACACATCATTCGGAGGCTCCCAGGCGCAGTTAGGTTGCCTAACTTGCCGTGAATTGATTGTAAGGCACACTCTATTTATCTAACGATTGGTAGTATGACATTTTTGCCAAGTCTTCAGAAAAAACTCCTATTTTACATCGTTGTTAAATTAAGAAATAGAGATTTATCGACGATCTATAGCAACGCACGGTCCGAGTTAATGAAGTGAGATTATTGAAACTGACCTATACGGCCCATCGACTTCTCACAACCTGCGTCGAGTAATTATCTCTAGATGGATGTCCCTAAGATGCTTCTGCCAGCCAATAGGTTGGAATTTTTCTCGCTAGAGAGGGTACGATAAAGCCAAGCTGAAATAGAGTTTTGTAAGGAGACGGTTGTATCAGTCGATTCCCTCTGTGGTGTTGTTTGACTGAAGACCGTTTTACTGCCGTGCTAAGGACAAACGCCGTACGAATATTCGAGAGTTTTCAAATTTCTCCGGATAAAACATGTATTTTTGAAGAAATGCATGCTTATTTTTCCTTGAAACTTTTAGATAATATAGATTAAATTGCGAACAAAATTACCTGAAAAATTGGAAAGCAAATGTCAAGAGTAATTTTCCCAGTAAATTCGATTTTTATAGAAAGAAATTTGGCAACGTCTGAAGGCCCGTACGGCGTTTTTCCTTAGCATGGCAGTTTACATATATCAAGTTTTATATTGACACTGGCGTTTGCACCACGGATGGGTCTAGATTTTTCAATAATTAACTACTGTTTCTGGCTCATCCACAAAAGCATCTATCTGCATAGAGAAACGTATGGCGCAAACGCTGTTTTTAAAATGAGTCAGAAACAGTAGTTTCTTATCGCAAAATGTACGATGTGATGGAAGATTTTTTAAGTAGAGAACGGGCTAGGGTTATGTGCTGGAGAGGGCAGGCGTGAAATTATAGACTACTTAAATCCGGAAGTTGTTTTCACTGCTTCTCTCGGTTCATATTTGTCCCATTTGGGTGCGAGTTGAAAAATTATTCACTAGTAGTTACAGCCCAAGCTGACAACTTTTGAAGGAATGACCACCGAATTTTATTCACGATCAGCGGTTTTTTGTTTCGAGCGTCGTCAAAATTTTTGGCTTGGCCCAAGGTTCTGCTCCAGCGCCCGGTGCTTCGGACTCACGAAAAGTCTGGTACCGCTAAAGTATACTAACGGTGAGCAATCAGATGATTCGTATTATTTGTTTTGAAAACCGGATGTAAATAAAAAGGTAAGCGTAATTGAATAATTGAATAAAAAAACAGCGAGAAAATAAGGAACTGCTCGGAGGCATGATGAAACAGCGGTTTGATCGCAGCCTCGTCATAGTGCACGGTATAACGGTCTATTACCGCCAAACAAATCGCAAAGACAAAGTGAAGATTCCCCGTTTTTGTACGTTTTCTCTTTTTCATCCGCACCTGGATGGGTGGTATTTAGCCAAATGAATGTTAAATGGTGCTCCCAATTTTACATTCTAATATTTAGTTAATCGTACGTCGGAAAAGGAGAATGTATTTGTATAACGCACACAAGTCCCTCCTCTGGATCTTTAAAGCGGAATTTACAATAGGTGTTTGCCTCATACGGAACGGAGAGGAATCTCGTGGTATGAAAAATGAATTTCAAAAAGGAAAAACAAAAATTTCGTGGGCGAAGATGCTACAAAGTTCGGCAAATTGATTTTCTAGTTTTAGCAAATGTACAGTCTTGAATCACTCTCTCCAAAAATTGGAACATTACGATTTGTAGTATCGTACCTGCGTAATTTGATAAAAAGTGCTAAAATGTCACCATTTTTTCGGAATGCCGAAAAGAGATATTTAAAATCTTCCGATCGGGACCAGTATTTTATCATAGGTCGCTCTTTTCAGGACCCACTATGTTTCATGAGCAGTTTAAAAGAGTTGAGAAGAGAGATAATGAGAGACTTTTGAAGATTTTAAATGCAGATAAAACTGCACAGTGATTTGGAACATTTTCCGCGTAAAAATGTATTATATTTCAATAGAATTTTATGGATACGAAAATTGGGTTGCATTTCATTTCAGGATTCGTTAATCGGTTGAGTCAAACGGCATGGAGTGAATTCTTTTTTGGTATTCTAACAGTATCTGAAGAATTCCCATTTAATTTTCCGATTTTTTTTCAAAGGCAATTTGTTTTGTTTATTTCATCCTTAGTTCCAAATTTTTTATTCAAAAAATTTTCAGCCTAATTTCGAATGCAAACTGCTGAAACCGATTACCGTCGAAGTGTCAGGATGATGAAGTCACCGGGTGGAAGAGGCCATACCGGAAGAGAAAAGGACCAAGAGAAGATTCATAGTCGCTCTTAGATTTTACCCTATAATTTGCATGCATTCAAATACGACTCAAAATGGGAGAATCAATGATAATGACGCATCCATAAATCCGCCTCCAAAAGTTCAACCTGTTCCCATCAACGTAGCTGATTCAAGCGTGAACTATCTCCATTGCCTGATAGGTCATTTTCCGGGGTCAGGGATGAGGCCTTTCAGCACATGATTTTTCTGTGAAACAGAATAGGTACTCACAATTCATGTATAGAAAACTGCGTATTATTCAATTTCTCGGTCTTATTTCAATGCGTCCTGTTTACATGTCATGCCTTTCAAATGCTGGTTTGCGTGTTTTTCTAACGTTATTTTTTTCAACTACTCTCTTCATAAAAAGTCGAATGAAGCCAAGAGAACGGAACATGATAATATCTTGCATTAATCGAGCTTTGGAAGGAAGTACATAGCATGTGCTTCCTTTCAGAAGAAAACCAGCAGCGGTCCGATTATCGAATCTATATCGATATGACAAGACAAGATACAGCCCTATCTTAATCATGTAATACATCGCATTTCAATGTCTGATCGTGCCGCTTTAAACTTTCAATAATCTGCCAGCTGTTCGTCATGATAGCTAACCTATCTATCCAACTGTATCGCTTGCCTGTATAATATACGAATGAAGAAATCGAATTATAGACAAATAGACTCGATGAATTTAGGCAAGTTAGAATAGCCTCTGAAACAGGAGCCAAATGGACAAGGATTTGTGTAAAATGACTGTGAGGAAACCGATCTGTTTAGGTCTGGGACAATGAAATTGTAAATGGGTGATATAACCTACATTACGGTGGCCGCTGTACAGTGTACACGGACGGACAATGACAATGACTGGCGCCTGCGCTACGCTGCCAGTTTTTTATTGCGTAGCTTACGCTACCTCGACTCCGGTCGCCAATAAGTTACCAAATCACGTTGAACAGTTGTCCAATCTCCAGAGAATGTTTACATCTAGTTTTGATTTCACTGATGGAGTGTTTCTGAAGATTTTTCAAGGACATCTCATGAGAGGGGCAGTGGATACTATATTATATTTAATTTTACGTATAATCTCCGGTGAGATCTCTCAACTCCTTGCGTTCAGTTTCAGCTAAATGAGAGTCTATAGCTTCCTTTTCACTAAAATTCATCTGATTTTTTCATGTTGGAAACATGTTAACATGCATCTAGTCGTTGCAACTTACAAAGACCAAGCGTGTCTATCTCGAATTTCATATAGTGTCAGTTTTGCAGAAAATCATATTTTCTGACAAATCTTACAAAAATCCTAGGTCAGTTACCATGGATAGATCTTAAGAGTTGTAAATTTGACAACCAAAAATGCGATTCGGTTAGGACCCGGACTGATTTAATGGAGATCTGCGACGGCTAGAGTAGCATGATGTTCGGGTTTGAAGATATTTTTTTTAAAATTAATTTTGAATTATGCAAGAGATCGCAGATATTTTTAAAAAATTGTAGCGCAATTTTCTGTGTGACGTTTTCCTTTTTTGCTTAAAGTTGCTTCTCACAACTTCTTTTATATTTGGTACCTGGAAGCCCCCCCACTAAAAGCTGTAATGTTGTGAATTTTAAGAGCTATTGTACTCTGAGATAGATTAAAACTGTAATAGATCTTCCACACTAAAAGTGGTATATTTCGATGTTCAGTTTTTCCTGCCCACGCAGTGCAAAAATTAGAAAAAAGTTTGTTATGCTAAAAAAAAATCCCGTTCTTATTATCATTAAAAAATAAAATTATAGTCTAAGAATATAGACACGACACGAAGGCAGATATGACTGTCATGAGAACGACAGACGTACCGGTTGACTTAGTGTGTTTTCTTCTTCTTTTTTTTCGCGAGAAGCAGGCGAGGCGAGGGTCACTCGGTGTCGCCGCGGTGATCTCTGTGACAATCAGTGATCAGCGGCCAGTGATCAGTCGCAGAGCAATGAGCTGGCCGCCCGCCCGCCCGCTTGTCTTACGAGTCCACTGCGACGACGATCAGAATCAGTCGCGGCTAAACTACGCCCGCGCCCTTGGACGATCCGAGAAGAACGCGGGCTCATTTTTTCTGACTCACTCCAAACACTAATTATTCCTAATTACTCACGACCCCCACCTCGGTTTCTGAGTCACATTTTTTATCCCTATAGTTATATTTTTTGTCTAGTCCTGGCGTTCCAGGTTATTTCTTCTACATTTTTTATTTTCCACAGTTTTTTAATCAAACTCGGTGTAATCACAGTGGTCAGTTGACCACAATATGGTCGTCATATCCGTGTTGAAACTGGGTGCTGAAATTGCTAAACTGGAAGTTCCTCGCTGTACCTCTGACAGTCATGAAGATTTTATTCGGTTGCGTTATATCAGACCTAGTGATATCAGTATCATCAGTTCCGAATAGAACGTTGCAAATTTAAAATGATGCATCTAACCCTCTGGGAGCTTTTGAGACAAACTGAAAAATAAGTCGCTTGGATCTAGAGTCCAGACTCTTAATGACATTGACAAGAAAAAATACTCTTGATACAATCAGATTTTCCCTTGAATTGAAGAGCCGAGCCTCTTGATTTAAGCGGATTTGCTTTTGATTCAAGCAAAAAATCCGATCGAATCAAGAGTATTTTTTCTTGTCAATGTTTTTAACAGTCTTGACTCTATAGATCCAAGCGAATTTTCTTTCCAGTGCATAATGACAAGTAATAGTATTGACATTATTTGTCTTTTCCATGAAATAGAAAAAAAGCCTTCACTAAATACATATAAAATGGCAAAAATGGCGAGAAACTTTAACGCACGGTTACAAAAATAAACCAAATTTCTGTGCATTTATACTGGCCAGCCGTTGCACTTTTTTTTTCTCAGGTAAGTTACACTATAACTGACCATGAAAAATGAAATTATGAAATACAAGATTTTCAATAGCATCGTTTGAAATAAAATTTTAAAGCATAGAAATAAAAACATCACTCTACGCGTTGAACTGTAGACTCAGATCCGTTCCTTTTTCATCGGACAATGACATTTTCGTATCCCGAGCGAACTCGTAGATCTTCATCGTAACATATCGCGCACTTATCAAAGTAGGTAATCAATGAAAGGTGGTGAAATTAATGACAGTTTTAACATTTTTACTATTGAACCCTCGATTTGTGGGTGTGAAATTGGAAGGGAAGATTAAACCGTGCCACGGAGGAAGAAACTGATACAGGGTGTCATCGGTTTAAATCTCGTTCATATTGTCAACTCTAAGCAGAGAAGTGGGTCAATTCCCACAACACAAGTCTCACATTTCACCAAGGAGTGGTGAAGTTACCGGCTGGACGCCTGAAAAGAGGCTTCTAATCATACACTACAGACCTCACCTCGGAGGACAGGACGTGTTTACGCTGTCACTTTTCATCGGTGATGAGGTTCCTCCCAAGCACAAGTTTTACTTTCACGCGGTAATTGTATGAATTTTAAGAACTCCACACAATGAATACACAGAACAGGATTGTTTACGTGGATGATAGTTTATGTCTAAAGTAATGACGGTTAATTAAAATAGTTTCGGTGAAATGTGTCCTCTCGGAAGGAAGAATAAATTCGAGTTAAGTCATACAGTTATTATTGCTGCTGGTCGAGCAGTTTTTCATACCGTCTCTCAATGCGAACGGCATTTACAAACATTCTTCGACGCATTTTTTGCTCTACTTTTGTCCTCTCCCCTCCTCCCCCAAATAAATAAATAACTGCCTTTTTAAACGTGTTAACAACAGTATTACGCCAAGTTGGAGACTATCCAAGGAAGTTATACAAGAGATCAGTCTACTCAAGAGGGAACGATAGCAAAATAAATAATTGTGAGACAGGTAAATGGGCTACTTCCAGATTTGTACCATTAATGCTTGTTAATAAAAACTTCATCATGAAAATAAAAAGAATTCCGCTAAGATTTATTGGAAAGCAGAATTAATTGCAAGAACTAAGTCGGCTTTATTAGAGAGGTGAGAGTAATAAATTTATGACCATAAACTCACAAAGCCATGTGCAGCTACTGAAAATTAGCCTTAAATTTGATTTACTGCGTAAAAAAATACTCACATATTTAGTAACTTGTTTTAATTGTCATTGATTGTTTCACCAAATATTATGAAACGTATTATCAGCATTCCGCCTCATGTTAAAATCTCTCTTGCTCTATTCATCCTCTTTTTGGAGTGTAGAGTGATCGATGTATAAGTAGCTCCTACAACGCACTCTGGCGTTCTGCGACACCCAAACGCCACATATGCCAATCCTTTCAGAAATACCTAAAAACGATCCTGATCAACGTAAAATGTCAATTATGATTTCTTTTGGGCGCTTCTGGGTACCAGATGCGCCCTTTCCAGCCGTTCGACTCCCCCGATGTAACATGTACTATACTACATACCGTTTTGCCTTATGGGTAATGACGCCATTCTGGTACACCCGGGAAAATATGATTTTTTTCTGCATCTGGTATTCGTAAAAGTTTTCGTGAAATGTTTTGCTTTTAAGCATAACAATCTCGCACGGACGTATTACCTGGTTAAACTATTTTGGGGCTTCGTTATGCTTAAATGCCTCATATTCGAGGTTGTAGTTTCAGATTGATTCGAAAAAATCACGAACAGTCACGTGATCTCTTCATTTTAGTGACGTATTACTGTGCTATTTTGTGATTGGTTCATTTTCTCGGCGCAGCATCGTCAAGCGTCAGCTGTTTGCGGCTCTGGGTTGAAGGTTTAAGGTTATGTCAGAGAGAATAGAAAGTTAGAGGCCCGACTCGATGCTAGGTATAATTGAAACAGATGCGCTCGCAGCGCGCTCGCTGGCAACGTACGCAACTACTATTTTCTATTGTTTTCCAGAGACTAGCGGCGGGTATGTTGCTGCCGGACCACCTTCACGTAGGCAATTTGTTATATGGCCGTATGAAAACGTTCCTCGCATGCGCAGTGTTAAAGAAGCGCCCGCCAACGCTTTGGCGTTGGAACTGCTTGTTTCGTTTACTTTTAATACATAAAAAATTGAATTTGCAATCATATTTTACTTTTAACGCGGTAGCCCTCTTTGACAGTTCATGTACTAAAATTACTTTTACATTTAGGCGAAGAGTCCGAAACGAATGAGAGAAGATTTTATTCGCGGCTGAACTGGCAGGTGGATTTAATTTCTCGGAACGGGGTTAATACTTTGATTCAGGCGTATTGTCAACGAGTAATTCCGCTTACTCACATTTACAAGGCTTCAGTCAAGCTTACTGATACGTTTAATATTTCTTTTCAGTCCGAAGAATCAGTGCACATGCAAGATTCTCGCCACCGGGGGCGCCCTATTTATCCTCCAAATCGATTTTACTATCAATTATCTTTATCGTCTCATGGGTTTTTTCTTTCTTTTTAAAAAGGAAGAAAATATTGCTAACGACGATTGGATGTATTTCTATCAAACGGAAGTATGTGCATTAAGACATGAGCCCTGAGATCCATAAGAATGTATGCATAACAGGGCTCACGTCATAATGCACATAGTTCCGTTTGACAGAAATTCGTCCAATTGCACTTTGTTCCTGCATCATTTAAGTGCCTCAACCTTTGAAGGTAAATCGATGAATAGTTTTCATCACAGATGTGTATGATGCTGACACTGCGTTCGTGGTAACATGTTCGGCTGATGCTAGAATATTTCTAACATCTTACAAATATTCTACGATAAAGCTCATTCGATTACCCTATTTCATTGTTTATATTCCTAATAGCATCTCAGAAAACATCTTCTCAGACTAATGTGATTTTTTTCTTCATTTTTTTCAGGTAAGAAAACAATCTATTTTTGATACTTCAATTGATGGAGGGTAAAACATGCACCCAAAAAGTAAGTTTTGTGTCTTTTAATGTTTTAATTTTAGCGTATGATCTCATATTGTATTTATTTGTGTATCTCGAAACTGTGTGTTTGTGTATGTAGATCAATCAAGCCCATTCAAATCATTCACTCAATCAGATTATCATGGGAAATCAACAATCACTCCGATCGAAAATCGTGGCACTCCCGGCATGAAATATTAATTGCTCGATTGAACAACTTTCCGTCGATGCTGTGTGGGTTGATACCGTCTAACAATTATTCAGTGCATGTACATGTACTATATAATTACGCGAATTTCTCAGTCTGGATTAGGTTCAATCGCAAGTGTTGCCGGTGCACAGTGTTGCCATTTGCGTCGAGTTTTATAATACAAAATGACCGTCCAAAGGCGAACTTATACAGGACATCGGGCAGCATAATTAAGGGCCGCAACAGCTGATAGTAAATCCAACTCCCAGTCCATTCACTTACAAAAGTGCGGGCGAGTAGTGAGTGGTGGCCCCCAACATGCAGGTGGAGCGCAAAAATCGGCTTCACTTAGAATGATGTAATTTGCAAACCCACTCCGCATCATATTGGTATGTATATGCGTAGCTCATTATTATTAAGTCTGGGAGGTAATCTCGCCAGGCTCTCCCGCTCGCCCCCCCCCCCCACCCCCCAGCACTGCCACCTGTGGCAGTATCGCCGTTCACTGTTGGCACTGCAAATGTCAATGGTCAGGGTCGCCATGTCCGACTATAAAGAACCCTAAAAAATTAACTCGGGATTCGGAGCTCATAATTTATTCTCGAAATGGAGCTTGTCCTTTTTGCGAGCTCGACTCGATGAGTACAGATTATACTGGTATAGTACTGCTATAGTAAGATTAGTCCGCCGAGGATCCACTTTTTTGGGCGATGCATATTCTGCCGTGCTAGGGAAGAAAGCAGTATGAGCCTTCAGACGTTGCCAAATATCATTTGAAAAATCACGAATTTTTTGATAAATTTTTAAATATTTCTCCTCTGATTTTTCAGAGAATTTTGTTCCTAATGTATCTAAAACATCCAAAAATTACAATGAAAAATATATACGTAACTCTTCTCCAGAAAAAAAATTTTCTGAGAGGAAATTTTGCAACAATCGAATGCTCTTACGGCGTTTTTCCTTAGCACGACAGCACTCTGTGCCCCGCTGGATTCAGATCAATATTGATTTTTCAAGGCGATTCAAAGTTGTAATGACAGCAAAACTGGTCTTTGCACTTGAAAAAAAGTATGATTTGAGGTACAGTGATGTATGGAAATCACAAAGCAAACCCTATAGTAGCAAAAACTCTAACCACATTTACAAAAGGATGGCAAATGCTATACGAGATGCCTGGTTACCCTTACCTTGCAGTACCCCTGCGTCAGTTATCAAGTATTACCAAACTCCTGGTAAAATTCGCCTTTCTTTTCCTCAGTTCAGTAACTGACTATAGCCAAAAAAAGAATTTTTTCTCATGAAAAAAACTGTAAAATCACGATGCACTCATCGAAAAAGTCTAAAAGTCACCCCTAACTTCACAATCTCGGTAAAAAATTTGCTTATTTTTGAAGTCTCCGCTTCAAAAAGTAGATAACGGCAATTACAGATTTGATATAGATGAGTCACTCTGGTTTCACTATTTTTGCGCAAAACTCAAAATGGCCGTCGTTTTGTGTCGGAGTTTTAAAAACAAATAGTTATATCAAACGACATCGATCCGGCATTTTCCAATTCTGGCTTTTCAAGCTTAAGGATTGTAAGTAGATGTATTTTTGTCGTTTGTTTATTTTTAATTAAGGATCTGCATCATATTGCGGCGAGCATTTTGAGTGATACTATTAGAACCTTGCGACCTGGGTAACTCGTCTGTCTCAAATCTTCGCCGTAGAATGATTTTTGGATTGACAATAACAAAAATGCTCAAATTAAGCCGATTGTGAAGCTAAAAGTGGTTCCCACATACTCCCGTCGCACTCACTCGTCTTTATTGGTTTTACTTTATTTTTCATGAGGCAATTTTTCCTTTTCCTCCAGCAAAAATTTAAACAGATCATTCTTCGATAGAAGACGTTGCGCCCAGTCAGGACGCATCAACCGATGGGCGTAGAAGGATATTATCAGTGATAACTGCTCTATAATTTGTAACCATCAAAAGACGATTCTATGGGAGACATAGTTGACCAATGGGCAGTGCCTAATGTGCCAGCGATGACGGCCATTAACAGAATTCAGACGAAGCGCATCGCGTTGCGCTGTATCGTCGCTAAGGCGTCAAGCCTCGATATTTAGCTTGATTGCATGGGTCGAACGTGACTTGGGATCCACTAAACTGTGCTCCTGGCTCTTAGTGCTTTGTTGCCAACTTTAAGCAGTGATTCGGTAAAACATTGAAATACAATTTTAGCGGCTCTGGTGCTTGCACTAGAGCTGCTATTCCGGACGGTCCCAGCTGGGGAGTATCAATGGACCATGTTACATTGGAGAGACCGCGCGTTGGTTGATGGGAATCGGCGCCATTTTCGACTATGTACCTTGTCATGACTTTATTTTATTGCATATTGTTTTATTGTTAGCCAATGCTATGCTGTGTAGTGTATTTTTGGAATCATGGTGATACAGTCAATAATTCAAAACTTGTCTGTGCTTTAATCTCGTGATGGAAAAAATGTACTTTACGTTCAAAATTTGAAATTTTGAATTTTAAAGTTTTCGCGGTTTTTTGGAAGAATGCAGTGGTTGGAGCTTCCTAGGCATATTACTCGATATCAGCTGATAGCAAACAAAGGTTACCAAGGAAACCGTAAACGTTTAACAACTATCGTGGCCATCGGGGCGATTATTGAAATGACATCGACTCTATGTCGCCGCTTACGACAGGACATAGTCCTATCTTATCCGTGTAATATATCGCAATTCGAAATTGTTTTGATGTTTAAATGGAGCAATTTATTCATAAAGTTCCGATTAGTTTTGGCGAACGGGCCCCTTAACCTACGTCACTAGGCTCATGGGAATTCATTAGGCTCATATGCATTCTGCATATCAAGGGCCAATACACATTTATACACCGGCTTTGTAAATCTGCTAAGTTACAAAACATGAATCGACAGTTGTCGGATTGTACATCAATGACAAAATGTGTCTAGGCCCTCATTCTTGACTACAACTACCGTCGCCAGAGCCGCTTTCCGACGCGAATGCGTTGGAGCTTACTGCTTGTTTTTAAGCTGATTTCACCTTTCTCTCTCTAACTCTCGTAACTAAGAGGAACGGGATTATACGAAACCAAAATATTTTCGAGGCTGTTGAGATTTAGAAGGACTGATCATTAGGCAGGAATGCATGATGGCGACGAAGACCTCGTTTAATTGTCATTGTATTGACGCAATAAATTGATGTATGAATTTGAATAGAAAAAATAAAGATCACACCTAATATTTCAGGTGGATTGTGCCGAAAACGTGTCCTTATATACTTCGAAAGCTTTTGGATTAAAGCCAAAAAGGGATAAGACGAGTGAAAAACTCTTAACTTAAAAAATACAGAATTTTTATAGAATGATACAATGCAAATCTCTATAGGGATGATGGAAGGAGAGGAAATTTTCCCACGGGAAGATATCAATAACAATTGGACAGTTTAAATAATGTAACGCTTCATTCTAAAAATGTCTAAAACTTGTGTATATATTTTTAACCAAATGACTTCAATGAAATTTCAAATCTTTCAACATCGAAAATCCCGCGATAAGTACTCGTGAAGTCAAGCTACAACTCAAGATCATTTAAGTTGGGGTGAAATTCTAAAAATCATAGACTCACATACAGATACATATTACAGATTAATGACACTTATCGCATATGATTACATTATGGGAGAAACTGTTTTCAGTGGAGGAGGTTTCTTTTTTTCCTACTTCTATTTTACGATATGTTACGGCAATATGGCTCGCAGGTAGCTCACTACTGTGGTGTGTGGGAGTGCGTCTGTAATGAGTCGGGACCTCGCTATGTTAATACGCGCTGGTATGAGCTACTTGTTTTCAACTTCATCACTTAGATCCGCAGAGCACGTGGTGTGCACTCTTCCGATGCGACGTGTGCATCAAGTCATGACTTCATCGGCCAGGCTCACCATTTAAATATAGGCATGACACTATATAAAACAAGGTGGTAAAAAAGTGCTGGTTCCACACTATTTTGCGGGGTAAAAAAAGCCGTAAAGTCAAAAAATTTCAATTAGAGTCAAAAATGTTGAGCTCTAACCAGCATAAAACTGAGGGGAAACAGTGATCAACTCAAGCAGTTAGCATTGGAATATTAAGGTGATTTGTCAAGCTCAAGTGACGTGGTCGAAGTGGCATGCGATATATCGCATAGAGTAGTTCATAAATCTCAGCAGATTTTGAATTTTCAGCCAAAAAAGGACGATAGTCCCTGCGTATGAGCCTAAAGAATCATTCTAAACCCAAAAATCGGCAAAATTCAGAGAAATGAAAGCAGAATAGTGTTAGGAAAAAACTTCGCATTCGATACAGAAATCGATAGCTGAATCGAATTTGAAGTTTTTTTCCTAACACTATTCTGCTTTCATTTCTCTGAATTTTGCCAATTTTTGGGTTTAGAATGGTTCTTTAGGCTCATGCGCAGGGGCTATCGTCCTTTCCTTGGCTGAAAATTCAAAATCTGCCGAGATTTTTGACCTAATCGATGTGATATATCGTATGCCAGTTCAACCACGTCTTCTCAGCTCGAAGAATTACCTTAAGTTGATGTTGTATGAGCCTGTTTAGTTTTTGGCGGTAACAACGAAGTACCTTCGATAAATTTAATTCCTCTGATGCACAAGTATAGGTACAGAGGAACCGAAGAAGCAGAAAAGTCAAACCATACCGAGAAGTAATGATTGAATGCTATAAGGCATCGGGAATAGGTACTCAGAGACCTAAACACTCTCGTCTTTATGCTCTTCACAGGTGCATCGCGACCTATTAAACAGAGGATGCATCACACTTCGTCAGCCGCTCAAAGACCGAAGTTTTTAACGAGCTTTTAAAAAATAGCTCAACAACGATGTTCACCCGCTTCGGGCAGATGAAAGGGGATACGTCTGCTCCTGAGTGTGAGCTTTATTTATTTTGAATTCGCTGCAGTTTACAGATGCCTCCATCAGCAGCGCTTTGAAAATCGTGTTCTCCAAAATAACTCCGTTTCGGAGCCCGGATGATGAAGTATCAAATCGTTGTATTTCTGGAACAGAACGTGAAAATTAATCGTCTGGACACCGCGAACAGCTCCAGTCTCGCGGTGTTCCTCTGCTTTGACAGTCGACTCGAAAAAGTAATTTTGAATTTCCATCCCTGTTTATCCCACAACCTGGAGCTTGCAGCGGACATTCGACGCAGTTCCGTCAACACCTATAAACAAATTTATTAACACATAGAAGATAAATGCATTAGAGAATTCGTGACACAGTTTTTTTTTCAGTTAACATATTCATCTCACCTCCAAACTTCCCCTCCTCCCCTACTGAATTGGTCACAGAGAGGGCTTTCTTTAGAAATGAAATAATACGCTGTTGTTATAGGCATAGCTAGGGCATATTAGCACACGGAGGAAGATGTTCATTGGCGGATCCAGCAAAGGGGGCAAAATTGTTTATTCTCCATTTGCATCTATGGAAATGTATCGATCCTTGAAGGGACTAGGTTTTCCGGCAAGAATCAATTATTTAGTATAGGTTTAAATGGAGGAAATCCGGTGTTGCCAAATTGCTTGATCCGCCACTGAAAATATTTGTGTTCTTATGCACTTTCGGTTAATATAGGAATTACAAAAACCAACCCAAATGAAGGTTAGTCTTACAATTTTTGGAAGAAATAGTCTTTACCAAAATGTTGAAAATTTCTGGCCGACGCGATACTTGACAGCTTGTAAAAGGCATCCAGGAAGTTACGAAAGTAGACATGTGATCGACTACAAGTTCCTAACAATAAGCGCAACGCATGTACTAATTTTTGGCCATAATTGAATTCAATCCATTATCTATTCAGACTACGCGTTCTTCTGGGACTTGTTCATTTAACTTTTACTGGTCCAAAATCGATAGAGGCACCAGAACCAATCAGTGCTGATTTGTTATCGGAAAGAGGCATGAAATGGATGAATATTAGCTGTAAGAGCACGGACGAGAACGAGTTCCATGATTAATGAATACAGGGAGTAATGGTATGCCGTACTTTAAAATCAAGTTATAACTGCGTTTTGATAAAAGCCCTACATCACTTAAGCGCACATGCTTACAATGGCTCTTTACTGAAAAGCAGTTATAATCGTTTCAACAGCCGAGACTTTCCTGAGGTGCCGTTTAGTTTATTTTATTCCCGCACATTTTAGTTTGCATCAGCTCACATCGGGATCTATGAGTTGATTTTTTTATTTCAGAACTCTCAATGCGTGGAAAGTGACTTGGTCTTCTCGGCTCTAACACACATTTGAACACAGGCGCGGAATACCGGTTTGAAATATGATTGAAAGTAGTTGTGAGGTACCAGTGATGATAAAAATGCAGAAAACACGATGTTGCCTCAGACTCGGCGAAAATCTCTCTTCAAACTCAGAAGTGTGCTTACAAAATTCAGTTGGTATTGGCACGCGATTTTTACCTAACGGGAGTTCCCTCTAGGTCCGCCCATGTAATTAGTACCTAGTCCAGTGGCGAAGCGTGAATGATCGATTATCGAAATTTTCCCATTTGAAGCTATGGTAAAGAATCGATTATCGAGGTGTTCGTTGCGAACACCCTGTTTATCGATTCCTTCCCATAGGCTTAAAAGGCAGATCAATCGATTTATCGAGAAACATGCCACACTACTGACCTAGTCTAATTCTCCGAGCGAAAGTAGGTTTGAATATGAACATCAGGCTCGGAGCACGGGGGAAGGGAGCTGAGGGTGCTCAAGCCGAAAATTTGGTCCATGTAACCTGACGGAAAACTTACCAAAAAATATTATCCTCGCGTTTAGAAAAAATTCTCTAAGTTCCACGTCCCATATCAACACAAAATGTCGGTCACTTCTTCTTACTTTGCAGTGGAGTTAAAACACCGCTGGGGAGGGGGGGCTCTGAGGCGTCATAATGAACTCACTTTAAAATGCAACGTTGAGCGATCCCGCGCTTTGGTGAGTGGCGGAGAGGCGCGCGGATGAGGCGCTTGAATGGGATGAAGAATGAAGAGATCATCTCTGCCTTGCTAAGGAAAAACGTCGTAGAACACTCGACGGTTGCCAGATCTCTCGTCATAAAATCGTTATTTTTCCGATCTATGTGTTCGCTCCCCTGAAATTTTCAGATACTTTAGATTAAAGTGTTTTTCTGTACTTTAGATTAAAATTCTCTGAAAAATTGAAATAAGAATATTCACTAATGTAATTAGAAATTCGTATTCTAACAAGGGAAATTTGGCAACGGCAGAAGGGCGATATGGTGTTCTTTCTTAGCACGGCATGTCTGTGACAGAGACGGCGCGGCGCGGCCGGCGGCGCCGCGCCGGCGGACCACCAGCTCCTCCCAAGCCCGGGGTCCGGGGAAGATTTTGTGGGACAGGAACGTCTACGACACTTAAGAGAGTGAAAGCTGAATATGTTTAGACTGCGCGGCTGCGACCGCAGCCGGCTCAATTTACATAGAACGTATAACACATTGCCACTACGCGTAACGACTCATTTCCCGAGCGAGCCATGCCCATCATGGTTTCTAAATCGTAATCTAACTGGCTAATTTTCCGCTTGCCACGTATACGGTCATGCTAAGGAAAAACGCCGTATAAACCTTCAAGCGTTGCAAAATTTCCTTTGATAAAACACGAATTTCCTGGTAAACGTATGAATATTTTCCTTCCAATTTTTCAGATAATTTTGTTTGTAATCTCGCCTAAAATCCCTGAAAATTTCTAGGAAAAATATGCAAATCTTTCCTCAAAATGAAACATTTTATTTAAGGAAATTTGGCAACTCTCGAATGTTCATACAGCGTTCTTTCTTAGCACGGCAGTATACGGCCATGCTAAGGAAACACACCATATGAACCTTTGTCAGTTGCCAAATTCCCTTTGATTGAATACGAATTTTCAGGAAAACTCGTGAATATTTTTCGTTCAATTTTTAGAAAATTCCCCTCGTAATTAAATCTAAATTGTCTGAGAATTTTAAGGGAAAATATTCACAACTCCCCTAAAAAATAAAGTAAAAAATGGTAGGAAATTTGGCAGCTCTCGAATGTTCATACGGCGTTTTTCCGTAGCACGGTAGTGTAGTTCGTCGTTCCCTCAAGAAAAAAGAGCATTACTACATTTTAGCAAAATTTCTACTCGCATGTTGTATTTTTACCAAGAAATGGTTTGACGATTTTCATTAAAAATGCACCAATTTATCTTCAGCATAGACGCAAAAATCAGACAAATCTCGTTTTCCAAATGAAGGAACGCAACCTACCCCAAGATTACGTAAGTGACTCAAATAGTTACATCTTCGAAACGAGTGTACCCGTGCAATTTTTGTCCAAAATATTTCTGACCTCTGCTCAAGATCAGATGAAAAATGAGGAAGGTGCGTTACGTAATTTAAAGACGGCTCCTCGAGATTCTCCTGGGAAAAATGTATTTTTAGAGGGGAAATTTGGCAGCATTGAAATTTAGTTATGTTCTTTCGTGATGGGAACGAGGAGATTTGCTCCAAAGTATTCCTCCAAGAAATTCACAATATGAACAATAGATATTCATTCAGGGAATCAATTTTAACACCAGATCTACATGGCCGGATTTACCTACTTGCCGCCCATGGGCCGCCCTCTTCTCATTCATTTTGAAACATCAATAAAAACCATCAAGTGAACGTGCCGGAGGGAGAAGGGTGCATACGACGCGTTCACTCGTGTTGGACACATTTTTTTCGTAAGCCCTGTCAACACTACTAGCAAAACTTCACGGAACTTCGCGCGAAAGTTCAGTTCCGTAAACCTATCTCTGTGTGGACAAGGCTTTTCATTTGTAACAAATGAACTAAAAAATTATGAAAGAACAAACATAAATGTGGTTTAATAATTTTAACTTCCGCCGCCGTACCGTGCTGACCACACTGTGTTTGGCGCAATGCGTGAAGTATTCATGTAGTCTTGTAGGCACTGTGCGTTTCACGCCGCGCCGACCGCTGTTGACTGTGCTGTGTTTGACGCAATGCGTGAAGTATTCATGCAGTCTCGTAGGCGCTAATATGTGTTACATGCCGACCGCCGCGCCGAGGGCTTCTCCTTTCCATCTCAAGTCCTCGTCATCATTTCTCTCTGCGCCGTGCCGCGCCAGGCCAAATGACATGTTTGGTCTCTGTCTTAACTCAACTAATTAACGGTGCGCAGTCTTTTGTATCACCGAAATACGACAAAATTAGAAATTAATGAACTCTCAGGAAATGAGAGATTTTGTCACCTTTTCTTGTTTGTACTTTTTTTCTGAATCCGATTTTGTTGTACCTGCATTTAAAGAAATTGCAAAATTTGCCGCCCCCAAATTTTACCGCCATGGGCCGCGGCCCATGTGGCCACCCCCTCAATCCGGCCTTGCAGATCCATGAAATGACGTGTTTTAAACCGGTACCGTGTTCATCCTTGCTTTTCATAGGTCCATATTTCATATTTTTCTACTAATTTGCATTTTTATCCGAACTAATAAGATAAAATTTTGAAACGAAACGACTTCAAAAGAATATGAAAGATTGGATGAGAGTCTCTTGCACGTGCGAACAGATGCATGCTGATAATAATCAATAGATGATCTCATAGAAAAGAGGATGGAAAAAAAATCCAACCAACACAAAATACAGGAAAGTGCTCGGTTTGCATAATTTTCGTGATATCCTGTACCTATTTGTCGTGAGTTCGTTCCTCGATGGCATTTATTTTCTCAGAATATCTCATTATCTCGGGATCATCAATCTGCTCCAGGAGGCACTCCTCTATCGCTCTTCCTCGGAAATCTAAGTTTCGCACGTTTCGTGATTAATACAGCTATTAATAACCTCCGTGTGTAATCAAACATCAATTGTACTCGATCACACCCGACAGCCGCCAGTTGCGCATCGTTGAGCTTGCTTACAATATTTTCCTTGCAACTCGTATTGAGAACTCACAGCATCCTTAAAATAATGACTGTCCCCTAAAATAGGCAAATATCTCATCCATAAACTGGTGCAATTAAATCTCTACGAGTATTACACGTTGATTTTCTCCCACGAAGTGAATGTAAACTTGGAATCCGGAGGATAAGGAATCCAGGAGAGATCGAGCAACGACAATACTGAATACTCAAATGTCATGTGTGTAGTATCCTGAATTTGGAAGTAAAGGGGCGGAAAAATAACCCCGAAAATTATACAGTTTTGTCTCTTCATCTTCCCAGGAATCAGTCATCGGTCATATGAAATTCCTTTTTAGCGGATTAAGGATAGATGCAGACAGTTTCAATCGACTTTTGTCTAGGAATTCGAGATTTTCCCGTTGTGTGAAGCTAACCCACCACAAAAAAAAGAAAAAAAATCTGGAAGGGAAGGTTTTGGTTTTTAAGGCCTACTGTACATATGTGCCGCTCTTATTTCCCTCGGAGAAATCGATTTATATTTATTCATCATCATCTTTCTTTTCTTCTTTTTCCCACAAAAAATGAACCAATTGTAAGTTTTGCTCCTGAACTACATTTGCTATCGGCGAGTTGCAGTGGTTCTAAATGGAAGATAAACAGTGTTGCCAGTTTGCGAGAATGGCCATCCATTGTTTCAGTGTGGGACCTTGTCCATATGGCTTTGCTGCTAATATAACTTTGACGTAGAAAACTTGGTCAAAAGCTTGTCGTCACCATTTTCAGTCGAATATCTTGGGTGAGGACCGGAGACCTGATGTCGAAGAAATGCCTCTCTAGGAGATAAGTGTCCATCAGTGGCGTGGCGTGAATTGCGATTTATCGATTGTTATGCCATTTAAACCTATGGAGAAGGATCGATAAACAGGGTGTTCGCAGCGAACACCTTAATAATCGATTCTTTACCATAGGTTTAAATGGCATAACAATCGATACATGGCAAAGCACGCCACGCCACTGGTGTCCATGCAAAGTGCGAAGACACGTTGCATTCCGTGATGAAGCCCACGGCGCGGAGTGCGGGGGAAATCGAGAACAGGTTGCACGGATGAGAGACTACCACAAGGTAAAATGACTGGCGAGTGACGCAATGATGAATGACAAAAGAGTCGATACTTTTGTCGCCGTCAAATTGGTGAAATAATCATCCTTGGTTCGATTCAAGTTTAAGATCATAGCTAGTAGTGGGTGACGTTCCTGACACTTACTCGAAAGAAATGTGGTGGAGGGAGCGTTTCCGAGCCCCGAGCCCAGAGCGTGAGCCCGCACCAAGGTCTGTGCATTGGCCCGGTCTTGGAAGCCGTCATTGGGTGTTGCAGCACTGTGACGTCATGATTTTGTACATCGCAGAATCAGTCAGGGCCTGATTGTATATACGTATCCTCTATTTTTCCCTATCACCCAATAGCTCACTGGTAAAAAAAACCTCTTGGACCAATGCCGCATTGCATTGACTTAAGAGTGCAGTTTCTTGTCGCCGGATTTAAGAGTCTTGAACTCTTGTTTCAAGCGGATTTTGCATTGATTCAAGCGGATTTTGCATTGATTCAAGCAGATTTTGCATTGAAACAAGAGTCCAGACTCTTAAATCCGGCGACAAGAAACTGCACTCTTGAACCAAGAGGTTTTTTTACCAGTGCTCTCTTATGTAGCATTTCAGAACGTGTAGCTCTCCAGAATCGATTGCCAGGGTCAAAATTAGAATTTGTCGTGGAATCACATTTTTTCCGGTGTCGTTTGCCCTCGAAGCTACAGTATACGTAAGAAGATGAATCGTGATTTTAATGTAATGGCAACATAGCGAAAAGCTGTTTAGTGCTCCTAACTAACACGTAAGAAAGTAGGTCAAATAATATCACCTAGACTTTGGGGAAGTACTAGCCCTACTCGGATTATTCTCTAGTCCTGCGTGGGTAGGGCTGGAACCTAAGTAAAATCTAAGTAGAGCCATTTGATCTACCTATTAAAGCATGCATGAGGTCTGAACCTTTTTATTTTTTTTATTTTTTATTTTTTTTTGCTGTAAACGTTTATTGATCGTCAGATTACATTACATTCATTCTTCACGGGTAATTTTATGTGCTCGACTCATCGAGAAAAAATAAGAAGAAAAAACTCATACTCGAAGGTCTCTTGTAAACATTACACAATACTTTTGACTCTTCGAAAGCTCAATACCACCTTACATGGCAACCTTAAAATTTTCAATGTTTTGTCAACAAAGCACGAGTGATGAGAGCAAACGATTCCCCTCTCTTCGACATCCCCTCCCCCAGAATTACACAATTTATAGGGGTGGTCCCGCATCTGCAGCTCCAAGGATGGAAGAATTACGCAATCTTTAGTTTTAACCCATTTGCACATCGATCTTTTAGAGTCAAATACGTCAAATTTTGAGCGTTTGGTTGCGCGTACACAGACCTCGCTGCAGCACAATAAAAGCACAAAATGTAAAAGAAAAAATTAAAGTGCTTTGGAAATCATCAAATTTGACACGAAACCACCAATATTTAAAAAACACACATTATATTATTATTCTCCTTTGATAAATTGATACATATTTTTCCCCATCAATTTAAATAAGAATAATCAATGTAGAGTGTGCGAAAATTTCAAAATCATGAGTTAAAAAACGCGGACTATGCGAGTTTAAATATTAAAGCCTAACGGAGCGGCGGCGCGGCGTGCTGCCAGCGCGAGAGGCTCATTGGCGCCTACAAACCTAAGTGGATACTCCACGCATTGCACAATGCTTGAAGTATCTACTTAGGTTTGTAGGCCCCAATGCGCGTTTCGCGCTGACCGCCCGCCCGCCGTGCGGCGGCGCCTGAAGCAACTATTTCACAACCGAGGTGTTGCACAGTATTATACAAAATTGAAAATATTTAGAATGACAGACATCTATTAAAAGTACAGATCTTTCCTCGCAAAATAAATCAAGATACTTATCGTACACAGGAAAAATCTAAGAGCCTTTAGCTGAGGCAAATGTAAAGGTTAATCCGGTTCAGGTATAACAAGGTGGGAATTTCTTGAAAGATAATTAAGTCCTGTTACACTAAAGAGGTGTAGAAAGTTTTAGTGAATTTTGTCTCGTGGAATTGACGCTCCCCCATTTTTACCAAAACTCTCAACTATATATTATTCTCCGTCGGACCAAACAGACAAAACAAGAAACAAGCAAACCCTCATTCTTCCAGGACATTTTACATTTTCATCCAAAAACGTCGTGCGCAATTGTCGTTTGTATTTACATGTGGGCCAATTAACTTTGAGTCTCAACTAGCACGTGGACGAAAACTCCCGTGCCGAAAAAACGCGTGGACGTAAATTACTGGGAAAAACAGGTGCGCAGACAAAAAATCGTTGACGAAATGTCATATAACCCGAGCAATGGGGACTTTCATTTTGTCGTCGGTGGCGTGGTGCATCAATACACGAAAATCGCATCTTGACCCAAAAAATGAATGAGTGAAATCCTTGCACTTAATAATTGAATCATCCTATAGAGAGCGCAAGTTGTAAGCGTATCTCCGTCCCATTGTCGGGGTAGGCCATCGGCTTGGGAACAGAACTTACTCAAGAGGAAGACTCTGATGTAAGGGCGTATGTCGATTTTGACGTGAGCCCTGTCGTCCATACAACTCCACGCTTCCCAGAGCTCATCTGAAATTAGAGATACGCACTTGCTCCAGAGGAAGACAGAGCCGCGGAACCTCATCAATGCATCGACTCTGCACGTGAATCAGTCGACGCTAAAATGGAGCATGTCCATCATCATATGAGCCCTGGAATGTAGGCATTCTTATCGAGCTCAAGGCTCATGAAAAAATGAGCATGTTTGGATTTTGATTCATGTTGGTTTGCATTGTCTCCCTGGATCCGCGGGGCGGCGCGGCGGTCGGAAGCGGGTCTTTCCTGCAGAGAAACCTGCGATCGCCGGAAATGTCAACACGCGCCCTCATTTACCTCGGAGATGGGATCTGTTTTTATGACCGATTTCTGCGGCGGCGCCGCCGCAGATTCAGATTAGCTTGATAGAGCATGCGTGCTCACGCTTATAATTATGTAGTTAATCCGAGAAGCTTTCATTATTCAATTCGTCGTGTATACGTACCTTGTTACGCTCAGGCTAGAAAGTCGAGTTGAATAAGCCCAGGTGAGTTCGACTGCCCCAGTCAGCCAAGTTTGAAAGTCCTCGCTGATTCTGAAATTCTGACTCCCCAGGAAACATCAAACGAACCAGGATTTGTGCTGTCTTTCCGTTCCGAAATTCGTCGTTCTTCGGGTGAAAGAACGGAACTTAATTTCACGTATCGTTTCTCTCTTTTCCAGTCAGAATTTCAATCGGATGAGTAAATGGTCACATGCACAATTTTAATTTACCTTGGCTGAATCGATCACTTCAAATTTCTTACATTATATGTATAAAATCAAATTTTTAGAAACTGTAATACGTAGTATGTAAATGTCTTGTGAAATTGTACCTAAAAGAGGATTTACAATGATGATTTAAAAAAACTGATTTTCTCTCTGATTAAACGCAAAAATCAGCAAAATTTGAAGCAGAGACTACATGGTTTTACTCACGTAAAAATGTAATCGCTCGGACCAGTTCTGCAACTCTTGAATGAAGTTATGGTGTTTTGCTTTAGTAACGACAAAAATCATGACGAAGAGAAACGGCTCGTCGGACTCATATAGGAATGAAAATTGTTTTAATAAATTGACATCGTTAAAATTTACCGGATTTAGGTCACCCATGCCTCAATACGTTGTTTTCTTTTTTGTCGTTTGCTTGCCTATCTGTGAGATAAAGACTTTATGAAGAAATGGCACATGAAGATAAGTCTCTCGCCAGGGCAACTTTCGTCAAGATAAGTCGAAAAATGAGATTTTTAGATATCAACCGAAAACTCCCCCTAACGTCATAAATGATGAGACACGCGCGATTCGGTTCATATTTTTGAGATCTTATGCGATGACACGGCGCATAAGGTTTGCAATACTGCTAAGATGGTGCGCATTATTTGCAGTTGGCGAAATCCATTATGTCTATCAAAGTACTTTTAAGGACAAATGAGGAAAAATTCAGGATGTAGCCGGATGAAAAAGGATGGTAGAGCTCTTGGATAGGTCAGTTTTAGGTTTGGAACTAAGTTGCACCATCTTATAGGAGGGTTGAAAGACTTTTTCGCCCTGTTACCGAAGAGGTAAAGGAGGTAAAGAGGATTTGTGTTAGTAACAAGCGTAACTATACATTATAATCCGGCAGTATCGTATCCTGGACATGGAAAGTTAGAATTTTAAATGGCTTTTCCTCGAAAAAACGGTTTTTGAACTGAAAATTTCACACTGAAAACTATCAAATCTGGTCTGGTTTGAAATTTACAGGCGTTTCTTGTGCCGCAAAGTTTGCAGAATGTTTTTCCCGTGCGAGCTATAAGTTGGACCTGGGACAACAACTCCAGTTTCTTCGGGTTCTCTCTCTTAGATCCCAGTCTCTGGTCAGCTGTCTAGTGTCTTGAGAATTTTAGCGGGATTAATAGGTAATCCTAGTAGCACTTTTGGATCGGAGCCGTTAAATTGGAGCTAGAAAATCCAGCGGCAGCGGCCAGGAAAATGAATTTTCCCGATTAAACTCGCGACGCGGATTCCAATGAGCGATCGGAACGGAACCATGCTTTCCCAATCCGATTTAGGCGTTGCGCAATTCTTGGCCATGCCTCCTGAACAATCGGCAAGTTTCTCGCACGGCCAATCCGATGACAGTTCCGTTGATGGAAAAATACCTCCCTCTCCACATTTATCCCCTCTGCAAAGCGAACCACCTTGCGGCAACTTGAGGAAAATCATTGTTGCAGCAACAAACGTCTCGTATAGGAACACATGCAGCCGTAGATTACAAAAGCTGCGCTTTTAAAGTACAAAAATTCAAATTTCAAACTTTTACTACATAATTTCGAGTTATTTTTTCCCCTGATATTATTGTGTAACTCTGCTTGTGTAACGTTCCCTAACCATTAGTATTTTAGCCAGTCATAAATATACTGCAGAGCCTAATTATTTTTTTTTTTTCAAGTCTCAAGTGTTCGTGGTGGAACATGAAAGCACACTAGGTAATTAAAACAGGAATAAATTTCGATGTTTATTCATTCGATTTCAATTTAAACATACATCAAGTATTTTCAAGTAATTCTGCAGTCCTAGAAAGTGAAGAATATGACCAAATGATTTTTTCGTCTATTTTACACACATTTCAGGGGAAGAATTGCATTCCCCAACATAATGCGGCTTATTCTATGAGAATCCGGGATTCGTGGGTGTAATTTTCACATCACGAGGGTTAGATTACATACCCATTATTTCCTTTGTTTTCAGTCCTACTCGCGTAACCTAAACTTCCGGTTTACGGCAGGAGCCAGCGTAATTCGTTAATTAAACCAGCGATTGTTCCATTTTTATTCCGCACTCCTTCCATTCATTCCCACTCACGTTTCATCGATGTGTTCATCTCTTTTCATTCATCCCTATTTTTCGCCTCTGCAACGCAAACTTTTAGGTGCCTTGAGGTGTACTGGTGTAAACCAGTAGAGCATAGAATTAAAACATGAACTGAATATGAAAGCAGGGAAATATACTTTTATTCAGGGGTTTTCCTGACCCAGGACAGAAGATTGGGCTAGCCTATCAAGTATACACATACGTAAGATACAAGATACAAATACGCAAGATTAGTGCTTTTGCAGCTAATTCTTTCGTAAACTACTCTTTTTAATGGCATTAACATATGAAGTATGGCCAGAAGTCTGCAACGTCGTAAACCGAGATACGTGGTTTAGGATCACCGTCGGTATATCCTTTAACTTTTCAATACTTGGATAGAAATAATACATATGTATCATCCACCCTACAATTTTCCTCATTTTTCTTTACATCATTCCTAAATGCTAGAGGAATAGGTATATGAAGTAAGTGCACTTAGGTGCCTCTCTGAAAGAAGAAGTCGCATTATCTGAGCAAAGTTATCAAGAGTCGTGCTGTTTGGTCGCGGAAATTATAATAATTAGAAAAGACATTCCAATAAACTTCTAAATCAACCCCTTTGTACTCATTTATTAAGACGACTGCAAATTAACAGGCAAAACAAATACTGTATGTGTATTTTGCAATGAAAGTTGCATTCTCAAGTAGACTGTTTTTCTGCATGAGTGAGCCCAGGTGCTGCAGTGATACTATCCAATCCTGAATAATTATTTAGAAGCGGTTGTAACATGAGAATTATGCAGTAGGTGGGTTTATTCACCGATAAGCCGGCAAATAGCCAATGGCTCCATATTGATGGTCCGTTCGATTGTAGCTGGTCAGAGTATAGGTAAATGGTCCATTAAAACAGAGCGTTTGTATGAGCTCCAGATGTTACCAAATCTTCTTTGATTAAACACCAATTTTTCGGAAAAATGTGAATACCCCCCCCCCTCCCCCTTGCTCCGATTTTCAGGGAATTTTACTCTCAGTTATATCTGCTTTGAGAACTTTAAGGGAAAATTTGCATAATTTGTCTCAAAGATACAGTTTTTAAAGGGGCTACTTTGAATTCCCGTTGATACTCAGTAGTCACATTCTCTTAATAAAAGTTAAAAAAATAAGATTCTAAATTCGTGATTTGATTTTGCTTAAATTTTAACCTCATGCAGGAGTTTATCTTTCCCAAAAATGTTTTTATGTTTAGGAATAAGATATCTCTCTATCTCTTTGTCAATTTTTCCGATTGGCTCCTTCACTAAAAAAATGTTATAGATGTGTGTTATGAATGTGTTGTATGATGTTGTATGTGTCATGTTGTGTATGTACAACATATGGTACAATGGTGTATATGGTATGGTAATCAACAATCGACTCGATAATGTAAGAAAACAACTACTAGAACTTTGATAGTATTCATCGAAAGTAGGGTAAATTCTACCAGATGTCTGATTATCTTTTCACCCGATAGTTTCATTGCGTCAATAATTAAGGAGATTTCTGATAGAATTCACCATACCTCTGGTAAAATTTACCGTATTTTTTCCCCCAGTATTTCTCAGTTTTGCTCCGGAACCGCCATTATGCACTATGGAATGATCAAACTTGAAAATCAAATTTCACGCAATCTTTTAAGGGAAAAACAACAGTCTCACGTTCAAGAGCACATAAATTTGTGACTTAAACTTCCTCCCCCCCCCTCCCAAATGATGTGTCAGTTTATCTAAATCAAATTTGGACTACCTACACGTATTATTCGACTGAAGGCACTTGGTCTCTTAAAACTCTCTAGTCAAATTTTGATTGCATCTTTTCACCGTGGACTATGACTATTAAGACGTGTCGTGACCAATTGTCATTATAACTAATGAAATTATCCCTATTGGTAGCGCAAAGAGAGGAAAGACCCGGAGCAAAACTGAGTCATGCCGACGCGACGGACGCGACGCGATGGAGCAACCGCGCGGCCCTGCGACCCACGTCTCGTGTCCAGCCAACAGGACTTGTGAATGGCCAACCATAATGACTGGTTATGATATCTTCGCGGATACTTCCTTGCTCGGTTTCGGGCTTTCCGCGCGGAAGATTTACAAATGTTAGATTTTTCACCTTGCTGCCGGATTATATCTTAAATTTTTTTACGACGGCTGAAACCCAACAACAAAATCTACAAATATCCGGTGTCTGATGACTCATTTAACAGATAGGAGCCGTTCAATACTGCCGTGCTATGGAAGAACGCCGTATGAAAATTCGAGAGTTGTCAAATTTCCCTTGATAAAATGTGTATTTTTTACGAAATTTATGCATATTTTTCCTTAAAATTCTCAGATATTTTAGATTAAATTGCGTATAATATTGCCTGAAAATTTTGGAACAAAATATTCACAATTTTCGCAGTAAATTTGATTTTTATCGAAGGAAGTTTGGCAACGTCTGAAGGCTCATACGGCGTTCTTCCTTAGCACGGCAGAATAAATGGACCGCGTTTAGCAAAAACGGACCAAGCCACATTAGCTATTACAAAATTTAACTTGGAAATTTAATATTTTCCAGAAGACGTCTGTGCGAATTCCTTAGAAAACTTTAAATAATTTACTTGGTACATGCAAACAATTCGCTACAATTTGCACAAAAATCCGCTCAACCGTTTTCATGTAAAAAATTAAAGTACCCAGTTAAGTTTGGCAATAGCTGATGTGGCTCGGTTCCTTTCTGCTCAACTCGGTACAAAAATGTAACGCTCTTGGGGGAGAGTGCCTAATTCTGCGTTACGGAAGGGATAGGAGTTCAGGGCTGTGTCACGTAACTCTAGAATGGGCGCGCAACACCGTTTTTTCTAGAATTTATAATGAATAACCGACGAGAAATGGCAATTTTTCATCAAAAACTCATCTCTAAACGCCAAGGAAGGAGCGTTTAACTGAGCGTTATATAAATCTTTTTGGGAAGAGTGAACCTGTTTGACGGGTGCGTCACAAAGGGAAGGGGGATTCGAAATATTTGATTACTACATGAACGGCCTCATATTTTTTTGCAGTTGGAGTAATTTTTCTACCGAATAATACATCAACGTGTATACTTTCTTGATGCAACTTCAAGACTCCTAACTGAAGAAAAATCTTAGCAAATTTTACAAGAAGTATGGTAAATTCTATCATGAGCCTGATGATTAACATACTCAATTCTCTGTACATCAAACCATATTTTTTTTTAGTTCAGCACTCTCATCCCACCAGTATTAGCCAAAAGCGTTTCATTTCCTCTCTCTCTTCCCCTCCTTGTCTTTTTTCTCTCTGAGCGAACTGTCATCTATTCAAGATGTGTCAAGTGGTGGTTCAATATTCAATGTCAAAAGGTGCGGCACAGAGCAGACGTAATAAAAGTTATTACCACAGACATCAGTGAGGTAATAAAGAAAGACTAATTTGCATCCGATTTTAAACGTGGAAATCTGTTTCAACGTGTGTTTTTTTATTGGTAGGGACGTCTTTTGTCGTTCAGATACAATATCTGGTGGGTAGAACTGGAAATGGAAAAATCACTGAAAGGTCTTGGGGGGCCGTTCGCCGAGACTTTCGAAATTTTGTCAGTCCACTCTGCTGCAGTTGAGACGTTTACCCTTTTTTTCTCATTCCAAGTTACCGAGAAAATTTCTCAAAATTGAGGTATGAATATTCTTCTAAGATCAAAATATTGAGAAATGATGTCAGTGATCAAGTCTAATGTGAGATGGGTTCTGTTACACGTACATTTAAAAGTTTGAAAAGACCAAGTGCAGATTCAGCTAATGTTTTGGTGGTCGGATGCAACGGTACGATAATTTAAACGCCTTGATGCAACTATACCTGCTCGATGGATGTCCATGTAGCATATACAAATATTTGAAGGCGCTTCGGTTCTCCTTTCTTTTTTCGCGTCTTATTTGGCGGACTATTATTCTTTGAGGGTATGCGCGTCTCACTATGCCGAGCGATTCTATCAAAATTGCTCTCTAAACGTCTCCTTAACATTTGAATTGTGTGTATCAGAAGGCTTGAATTTGTACCATGTCTATTAGCCCATTTTGATGAACTAATTTATAATAGGCTCGTGAAAGAATGAGGTTTGAAAATGATGGCTCTGCAAAATATCTAAACTGAGCAATTGACTTAGTATGAACTTGCGCGAAAAATGACGGTCAGATGGGTTGTCAGACAAGATCGTATTCCTTTCAGAGGAAATTTTCCAATTGAAAAAGGTTGCCGGCATGAGATTGAAGATGAGATCAAATGATGTCATTTGCCTGGCTATTTCTGTTGCAGTTCGGAAAAGTGGGCTAATTTAGCGACTTTGTCCGCATGTAAGTATCAACATCATCAAAAAATCAATAATAGAACGTCCTGATCACAGATGGGACAATGCGTCTGCCTGAAATGAAAAAATGCACTGGGAAATCGATTGTTTGACTCAGACACTAATAAAATGGGCTGCATCAATTGTTCCCTTTCATGTAAACCAATAGCACATCACACTCGGATCAAATTACCGTGAGAGGCAAATTTGAAATTCAATATTCCACTGTATGATTTACCTATTTATAAACTGTCGTATTGAATCGTCGAATTCTGATTTCAGCGCTAATTCACTCCTTTGTCTCCTCTTCCCATCTAAAGAAAATATAAATGTCTGAATGTAACAGACAGCCATTCATATGCTTCGAAGAAAACGGAGAGATTAGTCATCACTATTAGCCGATTCCCGGCACAACTAATACCGCTAAACCATCCTTCATGCACACAAATCAATATTTACTTTGACTTACCCAAGGCCAACGATGCAGTTTGCAGTTAAGATCTATATATTTGCTGATCTGCGAGAAAAGCTATTAACTCTAAACTTACGTCTTCTCCAGTGCCACATTTATTTTCCACTTCATGTAGTTTATTCTATTTTTTCCGTTGAGTAAATTACACATAATGGATTCTTAGGCTGAAATTTCTCAGCAGATTTTCGGTTTTACGGCCCGTAAATCTGGTAACGCGTCGACCGCTCTGGATCAGCGACATCAGGGAATTATTCGCCTCATAGTCTTACATTACTACCAGTTTGACCCCTTCATGCTGTCTCCCATTGGTTCCCGAGCCATTGATCAGTTTCCCGAGACTATCGACAACCAGCACAAAAGCGTTTAGTGCTGCAGCCAGACGTAAAGCACAAAATTAGCAATTTTCCCAGGTTGTCGAAGTTTGCTGGAAGCTGCAACATTCGTGACCAGAAAATGCGAATAACTCTCGACTGTCTGACAAGATTGGCCTTATTTCCCGACCTAGGCCCTCGAACTATGTAATCCATCATCTTTTTCTTTATGGCTCGTAAATTAATTTGATGGTTGGGAACTACACTGAAAAAAAAGTAGTTAGCGTTGAGAACTAATTTGGTAAGTTCTCGCCAAGTAGAATCAAAATTAGGCTTCAGAACTAATTTATTGTACTGAAGCACCAATCAATTCGCTTCATACGCTGACTTGACTTTACTAGAGCGCGAACAGAATTGGAAAACAGCACTAGCTGTAAAATTAGCGCTGTGGTAAGACAAATTCACCCTCGGGTCAAACTAATTCGCCCTCAACACTAACTGCCACATTGTCCGTTACATTTATTTAGTTTCTAAAAAGTGGCGTCGGTACAACAGCCTCAATCGCGTCAGCTCGTGAAAATCAATTAAAATGTGAAATTTCGGGCCCGTTTGACAATGTAAATACTCCCGGTATGATTTATAGTGTCCTCTCTTTCTTGAAAACGTTCGAAAGCAACATAAATAAACCTGTTAAGGTTAGAAATCGTCTGTTCGATTCAAAACGTAAACAAGCATGATATTCGTTGGAGTCGTCAATCTTCTGTATTAAATTGCGATTAAAGCGTTCCGCGTTCAGTTTATATTTTACGAAAATCTGTGAACTTACTGCTTACTTCTATAGTTCGTGTTCTCCCGTAATTTCAAAAGAATATCTCAAGTGTTCGGACGAGATATATTTATTCAGTGTGAACATTCGCTACCGTTTCATGTGTGAGTGTGTGTCTCTCTAAAGGATAATTCTGTCTACTTGCACATACCTATGGGATATTCCTTTCCTCTGTCGTTCATTTGGAACCGGTCAGTTGATTTTTACCTCTCATCTTTTAAGAAATATTCTTTTCCTGAAAGTATTGTCCATGTTATCATTCGCTAAGCCGTTTTCTCCTCTCTCAGTTTTGAGGTTAGGTTGACCCAACCCTACCGAATGCGAATTAGAGTAGCGGAATTAGTTCCCAGCACTAATAGTGGTTAGTGTACAGAAACCAAAAATCATGTGTGTCCAAATCACACAATATGAGTTAGTGTATAGAAACCATTTTTAGTCATCTGACGCTAACTCATTTTTTTCAGTGTATGGAAGAGGCTCGCCATGTTCGTGTGCTCTGAAACTGGGACGTTGATTCGATGCCGGGGCCCGATATCAATTTCGCGAAAAGGAATCGATAGTCCAACTGTTCTCCAGTTGAGCCGAGCCACCCGGTACTTCGCGAACGGTGGTACCGGAATAATGTTGCTAGGTTGCACGCAAAATTCATTAACCACTGTCCGCGTTTACAAAGACTGTTTCTCTATAACCGTTCAACATTTTCTCCATGAAGGATTGCTTCATGGCCTTTTTTACCCTCGTTAAATTCTAACACAATGGACCACTTCTTTCATTTGCACTTATAATTTTGAAAAAAATGAGAAACAGATGGGTTATGATTTATTTTTACATGTTATCTCGGTAAGGCTTAATTCTTGTAGTGGTAGATCATCTGGGATGTTCTTTTAATTTTGACACTAACATAAATATATCTGTGATGTAAATTATCATAAAAAAATTTCAATCTGTGATTATGTTTTTGTTTCAAGTTTTGTAAATGCTCTGATGATGGCGTGAGTCGAGAGATACTTTAGTAATTATATATGATTTTAACCATTACATCTTGGTTCTATTCATCTCCTTCAGTGGCGTTGTTCAAGTAGAACACTTTAAAATTTGTAGAGGTCTTTTTTAATGACAAACTTGTTTTTTTAAAAGAAATAAAATTGTTTTCAATCGGACAGATATACGCATTTGTGGCCATTTTAAACTTCGCGTTGAGTAGTGAAACTCATCCGAATTAAATTATTCCTTTGCCGCAGTATTATTTTTGAGCTGGGAAGCTTATAAATGCCTAAGTTTTTCGCACCCAAATTTTGAAATTAAAAATGATCTCAGACTTGTCCTATACGCTCATGCATCACGATTTTTTAACCGTATTCTGTAAGAAACAACTTTCATTTTTACCCAAGCAAAAGTTTCTAACAGTCCCATAGTTTGTTGAGATGCCCACAGTTGAACTGATAAAATGACACGACCAAATAGATGAGTAATTTGTCAAATGACCAGTTTCGTCAATACACTTACACGTATCATTCAAATATACATTTTGTTCTCAGGTTTAACATGTTTCTCCTCGGATCGATAAATGTTGCGTCACAATGTTGACATGATGGTAACCATGGCGCCAAACGGCCGAGCCTGTTGAATCAATAAAATTTACAGATATTTCAACAACGTGTTTTGACTCCAAAGTTTAGAATTTAATTTGGTGTATTGATATAAGTCATTCAAAAGTTCTTAAATGATTGAAATCAAATGACGCCCACGCCATTATTCCTAATTGTATTTAGAATAAACCAAAGGGTGTGTAACAATTTCAAACTGTCTTATCTGCTGCAATAGGTCGAAAAACTACGTTTCATAAAATTAAAGATGGTTGATCGTTACTTGGGTGATGCGCAGCCTCGTAAGCATTGCTCAATTTCAGGACACAAAATGCAGAACACTATTTGAAGCCAAATTGAGATCAGAATCTAAGCTTCGATTATAAAATTGCTGAAATTAATTTTCGCATTACGCAATGGAATGGTTTTACTTTCCATCAAAGCTACATGAATTTAGTGAATGAGAAGACGTTTTTCAAGAGCGCACGGATATTGCACATTAAGATCGGCAGGTATTGCAGTGACATGGCTCCCGATATACCTGACTGAATATTTAGAAATGAGTGTTTAATCCTTTGGAATGAATGGTGCACTAGCATGCTCTGGAGCTGAAAAAATATCTGCGGCGTAAGGTGGATCAAGTCGACACGAGAGATCGGACAACATTTGGAAACTTTAAACGCTTATAACTCCGTTTATACAAAACTTTAAGGTTCTATAAGTGGCTCCATTGGTATCCTCGTGAAATTTTCTTGTAGAAGTTCCCCTTAAAATTTAAAATGTGACAAAATAAACATAAAAATTTGCAGTTTTAGTAAAAAATTGCATGGCCAACTTCTCTAATTGTCTCGATCCACTGTGCGGTGTTACGAACTTCAATCAATCTCCCCGTTGATGTTGAGGAATCACGCGATTTTAAAATTCAGAATATTTCTATGCACCTCATTCTCATGATTTATTTTACGTTACATGTACATCGCTATCTTTCCTTGTTTTGAGATATGTGTTACGGAGTTGTTTCAAAATTCAGATAATAAACTTGCCGTAATTAATCAATTGAAATTAATTGCGTTTTTTTGGTGTTTGTTACAGGTACGTTGGTGCGAAAATATTCCAGACGTTACTCTCAGAGGCCTGTAACCTCAGGTATTTCGTCGAGTTATTCAATTCACGTTCTAATATCACTGTGTGTCATAATACATCCGCGTCCGAAGACATTGTTATCTCGGTGCCAAAATGATATTGTGATCCTGCAATCCTGCATCGGTGGAAATAGCCACGCACGCCCCCCTCCCCCCTCTCCTCTTAAGGTGGAGATTTACGTGGCGACACTAATTTTTATCTATTCATATATGTACAATCGATAGTAATCGATGTAGATCCCATTATGTACATAAATTGATGATTTTGAATATATTGTAAGGTAAGAATAATGCAGAGTCACCCTCTTTCGAGTACAATCACCGACAAGTATTGATTCATAGTTACGGGATTCTTACTTAGAGCGGTATGCAATTTCATCAAAGACTATATGAAATTCTTCGTTTTAAACACAAAAAGTAAAATATCACAAACACGGATTCATAAATCTAAATGCTGGAGGGCATTTTAGCCTTTTTCCTTTTTTTTTTTTAAAAAAAACCTCAAATGTAACTGAGTGTATGTGAAAGGGCCAAGTAGGTCAAATAACCCAGTCGGAGTAAACCAAATTGAGTATTCAATGGGAATTTAGTGCACTTAATCGACTATATGCTCAGAAAGGTACGCATTTTGTTTGCGTCAGCAGACATTCCAGAGGTCATTTTTAAGGGTATATAATCAGAGTTCGGTTACTTTTTCGTTCATTCTTTTCAATTGTTTCATCATACTAAAATCTGACACCCTTAAGTCGACCTTTAAGCTGCAAAATAATGCTAATTTTGAGCCGTGATCGAAAAGTCACATGCATCGATCAAATTTGAGATCATGATGATTAACCCATCAGAATACTGCTTATTGCCTCTATTTTGATGTACTTAAGAGAGGAAGATTTCTACAATTGTGTTGAAACTCGAGACAAGACTGATTTACCACTACCAATGCTCTTGCCTCCCACCCCCAACCCCACCATGGCATTATGGGTCCGTGTCATGAAACCTCGAGAAGCTACGACTGTGAAATGGGCCGACACTCCATGAGTCGTCACGCAAAGATACTTTCTCGCAATTTCGTCAAAACCGCGTATCGGGATAATTTAAAAAAACAAAAACAAAAAAAAAACTGATGATAGATGAGGCGTTGACGTCTCTGGCATCCACTAAATTTCTGGGAATGTCGATGAGCCCTCCTGCCGTGCTGCGTAAGGACACCGTTTGAATCCTCAGAACCTTGCCAAATACCATTTTTTTGGGGTACTTGTGAATGTTTCATTTTTTTGAATTTTTGGAGGCTTTCAGTTGACAAGCAATTTTAAGTCAAACTGCTCAGAACTTTTCTGAAAAATAAATACCTATTTTTATATAGGCACCCCTTGAATGTTCATACGGTGTTCTTTCTTAGTATGGAAGGCTTGCTCCTAGGTCTGTTTGCTCGATTTCCACCTCGTCTTTTCGAGGGACATGCAGCATTCGGAATAATTGCAATTGTTGAGAAATGTGGAGCCGACCTCAGGTTGCCAACTTTTCGACGGAATCGGCGTGAGTGATTGGCCGATGAGTGGGGCGCTCTGATTTGTCAGTGCGGATTGGCAGCCGTGGCACACTTGTATAAGGAGTGTGTATTTATTACATAACTATTTAGTCGCACCAACTCAAATTGCGCGAGGGCACTCTCATTGAATCGACCGGCATTGGTGCTCATACGCACTTTTACCGGTGGAAAGTGTGACAAATCGAATTGGCACGACGACAATGCCGAAAGATATGTACCTCGGTTGCCGGATATAGGTAAAAAACTGTTCACGCCTGGAATGATAACGATTACCTACATGTCAAGAATTATATATTTAATTTCCTTTAAAAAATTATAGTGAGTCTGTTAGCATTTTAAATTGTGAGAGGGATGATTGTCGTGTTTCGAGGGCTTTTAGGGGTCAGCGGGTCGATTGTTGTATCGTTATCGAATGAGCTAGATCGAAAAATCCCTATCTTGGCAATGCTATTTATCGATCAAGGCTATTCGATCACGATTCAACAACCGACCTGCAGTTTTCCATGTAAATGTAATTTTTTTTATATTTTTCTTTAAAATTTTGTAGCTTGTTTCTTTCTTCTTTTTTTCTGCCAATCTAGTTGACCAGAAAACCACGAGTTTTCATAACATTATGTGGAGACCGTATGAATTAAATAAAAAAACTTTAGAACTTTGTTCCCTAAGTTTGTGTTGCGAGCATCTGATTCTCTCGAAAAGCAGGAGTAGAAGAAAGTAAACCGTGTGACTTCACTTTATCAGATAAACTTAGCTGAATGCTGCTATAGAAAGCCGCATCCTGAAAATTCTTTTTTTGAATGGTATTACTTTTCAATGAGCATGTCCTTTCCAAATTTGCCAAAATGAAATAATCTCAAACATATAGGCCAGGTGAATATTTAAGAATGCACGGATTCAAATTATCAATAAAAAGGTATTTATTTCTAGGACCTAATTTTTAATAATTTTATCTTCGTAATATTCCATTGATCAATTCGATCGGCTCTGTGTGGTTAGGACACTTCAGTCATCAAAGAACGAAGCTATAGAAAATGAAAAAAATACGTGCATAATTATTTTCAATATTATCTGGCAACTTTTTAACCGAAGGCGTTAGTTATGACACAGCAAGATTTCACGGGCCAATTGCTATGACGTCTCTGTCCAGTAAGAAATCAACCAATTTTCCTTCTTGTTTCCGGAACTCTTGATTCTGTATCATGGAACTGAAGGATCGGCAAAGTCGCATTGACACCAGATCGTCGCCCGGCTGACAAAAGGGCGTAACTGCACATTGAGATGAGCCCAGAAAAGCATTAAGTTGTACGGAAGACAGGGTTTATTGCAGAATTTATTTACGACCTATCGTGTCTACCGGTCGACGAAACAGTCCGTTTTGTTAATGCCTCATCTGACTGGATGTATCTCTGCCAAACGAGACTATGTGCATAATGAGCCCCGTTATGCATATGTTTTTATGGGTTTCAGGACTCATATTTTAATGCACATAATTCCATTTGGCAGCAACATGTTCAACTTACGTACAAGTAATAACCCATGGTGTGTACGCCCTTCGAGTAATAAGAGACTAGGTGAAAATTTCCACCCTAAAAATGAGATCCCTATCCCAAAACCAGATCCTTCAGAAGTTTTATGTTGAAATGACGCAGATTAAATTTATTTTACGGAATAACTTCATTAAATGAAGCATATTTTAGGTGATCCCCAGTCTTAAAAGCCACCTTGCATTGAAGTATTGTACCTCCAAAGGGTCGCTTCTTCAAAATAAAATGCACATTTTTCCGAAGCGCTTACTGATGTTAGGCAAGATGATGATCACCTCTTTCGAGTCAAAAAATGAGATCAATAGTGATTTCCACCAAGTGTATTATTTTTCTCTCTTTTCCTCCCCCACTCATCCCTATTCTCCATTTTCCTTAATGTATCCCCTTCATTCTTTCTCTTTATTTGTCTCTCATGCCCCTCCAAATATCTAAAAGGAAATTAGCAAAAAGCGCCAATAAATTGAGGAGGCGATGGCTCTAACGTTAAAGGATTGAAAGGGCACTCAAGGCAAACGAGTGTTCATGAATTCAAATGATATTATTTCCGAGAGACAAGCATCCTACCTGACTTCAAATATCTCGTCAGTGGTCGGGTCCCACCCGTACAAAATTTCCAAACGACCTAACGGAGACAACAAAATTTGTTGACTTGTTTCAAAATGTTCAGCACACTAAAGAAATTATTGCATCGTAGGGATACCGAGATTAGTTTGGTTGCAAGTAGACTTGGTTTTTTGATCAAGCGAAAATTTTAAATAAACAAGCACAGAAAATGCGGACTTTTCGTTGATGAGTTGAATTCGGAACTTTATCATGTGTTCACCGTGTTTCGTATGGAATTTTGATGAGCTAAATGTGTCGTGCCTAATTTTTTACCCTGTGCAGTAGATTATCCGACTCATTCAGTAATTTACTCATGACCAGACACGAAAATACCGTCATTGAGAACACATGGAATGATTAAACTGCCAATCTCTCAGACCTTATGTCCATCGTCTCATGTCGATGAAAGCTATGCAGCCGACGACAATGCAAGGAAGTAATCAAAGCCTCGTTAGACCCTATTGTGGAGCCATTTATTACTTCATCAGCAATTTATTTTAACTTTTGAGCAGCACTGCTGCGTCATTTTTACAATCGAAACATATCTTTAATACGCACACGGAAATTTATTTAAAGCGAATCGAAGAGGAATAATGAGATTGAATTTTATGCAGTAATCAGGATCTTGCATCGTTCAATATCATCAGACTCATTTGTATGTATAGTGAAGCAATGAAGAATTTGAAGGTGTCTGAAATTTGATGAATTTCTTTTAGAAATGGGAGCCTCTAATCAGTGGCGTGGCGTGCTTTGCGATTTATCGATATTTCCCCAGTTAAAGCTACGGTAAAGAATCGATTATTAAGGTGTTCATTATGGACACCTTGTTTATCGATACTTTTCCAATTTCCATAGATTTAAATGGCAGTCAATCGATAAATCGCAAAGAACGCCACGCCACTGCCACTAATTGAACTGAGTGCGATAAGAGCCTCGGTTTCTAAATTGAACATTAAGATCGGATGATTTATGACAAAATGATCTACTCTACTGCTATGTGTGTAAAAAGGAACCACCGCCCTTTGACGTTTAAGGCGATTAAATTTCTCACTTTTAAATTTATCTAATTTTTTCTTCAATTTCCTATAATGTCAAAAAGTTTTTTCAAAAAATTCTGTAAACTTATATCATCGACCAATTTTATATAGCAGACCAGCAAAAAAACACAGGGTATCGAAGAGGGTATGGATTCGATGGACATGAATCGATCACAAAATGAAAACGTGAATCGATCAACATAGATTCGATCGACAACTTATTAAAAAACCGGTGTCGATTCGATCGGCATGAATCGATTCACGTCGATCGACTCACGTTCTTGTTTTTCGACCAATTCATGTCGATCGAATCGGTATCGATCGATTAACGTTTTCATTTTTCGATCGATTCATGTCGATAGAATCCATACCCTCCGGTATCCACAGTAAAACTCTGAAACCACGTATCTCGGTTTGCGCAGTTGCGGACTTCTTGCAGTCGTTCTTCATTTTTTACACGGAGGGCTATTTAACGTTTATCCTTAAACATTTCCGTGATTTTTCCTCTCTGTGCGAAACAAACTCTGGGAAAACTTCAAGGAATGATGCTGTTTTCGTTTTTCCTAAAAAAAAAAAAATAATATCTAATCGAAGATTTTTAAAAACCGCAAATGAGATACGTGGTTAGAAAGTCTCACCGTAGATGTGTCAGTCAATTATTTCTTCTAGTTTCACTGATCCCTTCAACATTGTTTTAAAAGTTTATTTTCAATTTAAGATTCAAGCGAATATGATGGAAAGTATGTGTTACAAAGATCCCTCGAACTTCATGCATAGGGGGAGTGGGTTTGAGAACTAATGTTGCAGATATTATTTTGCAGGCTGTTTAATTGGTTGTGCTTAATGTACTGAAAATGGCGCGTTGGGTTTGCAGTTTCTTTGTTTTCGCGAATGTCTCCAGGGTGCAGTTTTCGTCGACTCGCTCTGCCGCAGAGTGATGCACTTTCGGTGTCGATGTGGTGCCGCGCGCAGAGCGTAAATAACTCTTTGTATTGATCTCACACTTGAGCAAGATGAACTCGCGTCTAAACTTGTCTTCAATCTACGCTTGAGTGCGAATGAACTTACTTTTTGAGAGTTTTGCCGCAAGTTCCGCAGAGGGGCTCCAACAGTCGCGGAAGTGCCGGTTGGAAAATTTCGTTACCTGCGTGAGTGAAAGAATTATAACTTTTAGATAATCTGCGTGCTTTTACCCGTCTCGTTACACCTCTTGAAAGAAAAGACCTGAAGCATTTTTCACTTTTCACGACCTTATATTCACACTCAATTTGATTCTATCGTTAAAAAATCGTAAAATTATTGTTTCTGCTTTTCCCTAAAAAGCACGGAGTTTTGGGTCCCTCCCAGAAAATAGTCCAATCCACTCAGAGAAAAATATACCTTTTTGTCCCATAATAACCTCCAGGGGTTTGCGAAGCCCAGAGCCTTTCGAAGCTCTTTTTCGGTATTACCTATTTTAGACTTATGCTGCCAGAACTTATGAGTCTTAGAATTTTACATCCATTTGCTGTTCGAATAATCGCTGATTACGGAGCCTCTTTTTAGCAATGCGGCACAGGGCCGGATTTACCTACTTGCCGCCCCTTCTCATTCGTTTTGAAACATCAATAAAGGCCATCAAGTGAACGTCCTAGTGGGGGTGGGGTGCATGAGACGCGTTGACTCGTGTTGGACACATTTTTTGGGAGAGCCCTGTCAACACTACTAGCAAAAATTCACCGAACTTTGCGCGAAAGTTAAGTTTCGTAAACCTATCTCTGTGTGAACAAGGCCTTCCATTCATAAGAAATGAACGAAAAAATTATGAAAGAACCAACATAAGTGTGGTTTAATGATTTTAACTTCCGCCGCCGCGCCGCGCAGACTGCACCGTGTCGCAATGCGTCAAGTATTCCGACAGTTTTGTAGGCGCTCTGAGTTTCACGCCGACCGCTGCTGAACGCACTGTGTTTGACGCAATGCGTGAGGTATTCATGCGTTCTAGTAGGCGCTATCCGTTTCACGCTGACCGCACTGTGTTAGATGCAATGCGTGAAGTATTCGTGCAGTCTCGTAGGCGCTAATATGTGTTACATGCCGACAGCGCCGCGCCGAGGGCTTCTCCTTTTCACCTCAAGTCCTCTTCATCATTTCTCTCTCAGTCGCGCCGTTCCAGGCCAAATTGCGTGTTTGGTCTCTTTCTTAACTCGACTAATTAAAGGTGCTGTCTCTTGTATCATTGAAAGAGGACACAATTAGAAATGACTATATTCTCAGGAAATAAGAGATTTTGTCGCCTTTTCTCGTTTGTAATGTTTTTCTAAATCCGATTTTTTTTATACCCACATTTAAAAAAATTGCAAAATTTGCCGCCCCCTAGATTTGCCGCCATGGGCCGCGGCCCATGTGGCCACCCCCTTAATCCGGCCCTGATGCGGCATGGTGCTTCTTCCGGAACTAACACTGAATATTCACATTAATCAAAAGTCAATTTATGAATCCTCAAACACGAGAAATTTCGACACTTAGACGCATTCGAGCATCGTGGCGTAAATACGACGAGACAGTTTATCCGTTTACATTTGAACCAACAGCCTGTTGAAAATGTTTCTCGATTCGCGTTCTTTCAGTTTGGAGCAGGGAAGGGAAGTAATTCCCTGCAACCGACTGGATAAGAAGGAGAGGAATATTGCTCTTGTTTCGACCGATTCGTAAATCGGTCAAATGAAGCGTGTCCACCGTCCGACATGCAAAGATGTAGCTCCATAGTCGCCGAACTTAAAACAAATGGTTGATGTTGCAGAACTGCCGAGGGTCAAATCGGAGAGCTCTAGGTGATATGCAACAGCGCAAAACAGCGACCACTTCCTGGCTGATTAGCGACTGATTTTCGTCCTAAAATTGCCTAGTTTCCATTGGTTCTTCAATGTAGATTTGGAGAGTTCTCAACAAATTGGCAACTGTGCGTCCCGGTTAACCGTGATGCTTTAATTCTCTTCCTATCGGTCTAGTACCCAAGCGAAAATCAGTCGATGTTGAATCGCAATAAATCTATTTTCTGATGAGTCCTCTGCTCATTACGAATGCTTCTATTCTAGGGCTCATCTAATGATGGCCATCTCCGCGGTTTTAACTCCAGCGAATTCAAATGTTGAGTATTATCGACCAGATCGTAACGAGATCAGCTCAGGAGAAACAAAAATGATTACTTTAGACGGAACAGATGGCGAATAAAAAACTAACGAAAAGAGGAATGCCCGCTGAAGTTGGTCCGATTCCGTCATAGTTAATTATCTAATCACAGAATCTTCTCTGTTTTGACTGTCAAGCCTGTTGAGGCTACGTTGCGTTTGTTTGTCCAATTACATTCAATGCGTTCTTATTTTTTCTCCTTTTTTTTAACATGCCCTGCCGCATCAAATTATACCTCCCTTCCCCCCTTTAAGCTTATTACACTCTTTCCTTATTTCTAAGTTCAATCATAGATAACAGGTGTTGTAGAACAATGTTCAAATGTTTCTTTTTTTAACATTTTTTAAATTTTTTTTATTTTATTTTATTTCAAACAATTATGTTTGACTTTCTTTTTACTTGATTTTGTTTCTATGATACGATCATTCCTTAACTTTAAATTCATACCAAAGGTCAATCCTCTCCATGCTAATGTTTCTTAAACGTTTCTTAGTAACTAGATAAGAGATTAAGATTTTTTTTGTGTCCATTTTTGACTGTTTGAAGGACTTAAACTAAAATATTTTGGGGTTTGCTTGATTTTTGCAGGAAATAGAACAAGATAGACATCTCCTTAGGCGGAAGCTTCTATCAACTCAGTCAGAATGTGATACTCGTCTATTAGAATTACAAGCGGATATCAGGGAACTTCAAAATGCTCTGGACGAGAGAGAAAATTCTCTCAAGCAGACGGAGAAAGAGAAGGCGCTTCTCATATCTGAGCTCACGGAACAAAACCAAAGATTGCAAATTCAAATTAAAGAGGTGAGTAAAAATTAGTTATCTATAAAGTATTTAACCAAAGATCTAGTCCGACCTTGTTTACAATTTTCATTATTTGAAGCAGCATTTCTTTTCCATTTTTTCCTTGTAGATTTCTTCAAAAATTTCGATACCTCAATATCCGAGACAGATTTTAGGTACATCAAAATTGTGACAAGATCGTTTTTATTATTATTCAAGATAATGAAAAGGAAAATAAGGCTCTAAAATATCTACTTTTACCCTCCAAAAGCGACGATCCTTATAGATCGTTAGAGCCCTTTTCAGATTACTTCTTCTTTCCACTTTCGTTGTATGTACATATAATTCCCTATCCCGCGCATAAAGCAAGAGAGGAAAAGTAATCTGAAACGGGTTCTAAGACTTTAATACTTTTTTCTAGTCACTCAGTCACAAAGAAGAAAAAAACCTTGAATGTTTTCTATAAAAAACAAATATTGGGGTTTTGACCCTCAAAATTCAAACGTATAAATATATTATCTCTCTAGAAAAAAATTTCTCATCCGAATCTTGAATTCCAATAAAAACCATGATAGTTCATAACTTTTTAATTTTTACTTTGTTTTAAATGCATTCGCTCTATTTTTCTGTTTCCAGTCAAGCAAACAAGAAGAACTTCTAACGTTACAATTACAAGGTTTACGAGATCAATGTAATCTTAGGAAGTCGAGTTTGCAGGATCACCAAAGCTCCCTCGAAGTACTTAGAGATGAGGTAGGTCTCCAGATTTCTACCTGTCTAGAAAAGCTAAGCATAAAAACACGCAGTAAATAGAGCGGGCAAAAAACAGCAAGGTTAAATGTATGGTTAAATTTTCATAATTTTTTTTTTTCCAGAAAATTTGTAACGTCAGAATGGTTGCCATTAAGCTCACAGGTATTCAATCATTTCTCAAAACTGTACCTGGTCTTTTCTTTTTGTTTTGTAAAAAAAAGAAAAATGAAAGTTAATAAAAAAATGAATAAATAACAAAAACCAGAAGTGTCATCATTTTATTTGTAATTTAAACGAAGGAATAACTAAGTATCCCCTATTCAATGTTTCAGTCATATCGTTTTATTTTAAAATTGGTATTAGCACTTGAATCAATCTACGTATGATAAAATTTTATCTTTAGTGGTCATGGAGGGGTTTCAAAGAATTTGCGATGATCACAACTTGCATTCCCTCAGTACCTCGAGTTAGGTTCCTCGAGTTACGCTTCTATATTTTTGTGGTATCATCCTTTTTTTTGTTTCTTTCCAGATCCAAATGATGTCGGAGAGAAAAAGTGAATTAGAAAAAAGACTTCATACTTTACAATGCGACAGAGATAGTATCAGTGTAGCCTTAGAAGAAGCTAGTGAAAGGATAATGATGTTAGAGAAACAAACTAGGGAACAAGAAATTCAGGTAACACTATTTTCATTTGTTTTCATCTGTTTTCATCATTAACAGATGCTCGAAAAATCAGCAGGGCTTATTGGAAATTGAAAAGCCTTGTAGAGAGAATGAGTGAATATCTTTCGTTGTCTATTTTACCGTACCGAATGATAGTGTCTAATTTACGCGGAGAGTCCATTGAGTTTGTTTTTAAACGTAGCCGTAACTTAACTGTCAATTTTTTGAGATTCTCAAGTCAAATCTTCGGCTGAGCTTTAGGTCCCAATTACGATCAGCAATATTAAAAGAATGCATTCTGAAGTCTTAATTTTTCGTCTCCATTTCGTGGATTTCTGAAATGACTCAAATATTCCTCTCGGAGATGAATTAATTTCCGTTTTTATCTACATTTGACAGGCTTTCATTTATGTCTTTAAAATCTTTTATATTTTTATTCGGATTTTTTTTTTTTTTTTTTTTTTTTTTTTTTTTTTTTTTTTTTTTTTTTTTGAGTAAATGTCACCATTGTATCGTCAAATGAACCAAAAAAATTACCTTTTTACTGTTTTTCTAGTTGATCATTTCTTTTTGCTCTTTTCTTTTTCCAGTTACGAGTATCGCATAGAGAATTAGAAGATTTAAGAGCAACAAATGGTAATTTAGGAACACGTTTGGAGTCAATAGGAATGATAGGACAAGGACATCGATCGTTACTCAGCGAGATGGAATGTGAAGAAGGTGTCGGAACAACCACTGCCGCACTTACAAATTCTTCTCCTGGAGATGAACTAACACAGGTAATATCAAGAGGAATTTGTGTTGTAAATTGACATCTAGTCCCTTGAAAATTCCAAACGATTCCGTTTAAGTCACGCATTTGTTCAGTTCGTGAAAGTCATACTCATGCATTGTCTGTGCAATTTTGCCTGAAGCAATACTTTTTAACATATAATGTAACGGAATCCATGCAACACTACTTATCTTCTGAAATATGTATTTGAATACGCGTGAGTTATATTTCGTAACTAGTTTATAACTATACGCGTTTATAGTTTAAGTGAATTTCATCCTCGGTAAAAATGGCAAGAAGCATTTTTCCCGGAACAGATCTAACCCTGAGGCGGAATAGGCGTCAAATATCTCTTAGATCAGTGCCAAAAAGCCGAAGAACAGTACAAGTGACATTGAAGTCAGTCTTGATCAGTGCTTACGAGTATGGATCAGCACTGAGATCATTCTTTAAATCTATAACGTCAGCGATATTTGCTCTTAAGTTAGGTAGCGTATTAACGGCAAGTGTGACGCACACTCATTTACAGGGATGGATCTCATTAAAAGAAAATTCAAAATTTAAGTTCATTTCTCTTGTGAAAGCTTCATTTACGATTTCTTTCAAATATTTTGTGGTCGAGGCGTGGCTCAAAAAATGGAGCTTTTGCAGAATGACTTATCAATTCGGGAGTTTTTCTATTTCCTTTCTCTCTTTTTTTATCAAAAATGTTTCATCGCTGAGACATAATCAAATTTCTCTCGTTTACTCATTTGGGTTATCCTTTTTGAGTTGTGTCAGCAGACGAAGTCGAAGCTTTTAAGTTGAAAGCTCTTAAGCTTGTATTGATTAGATCCACTTTTAACAGCTGCTTTGGAGTATTTGTTGATAGCCGGCAGGTTGGTTTTAATGGCCTGTCTCTTCATGATTGTCAATTTTCTTACTCATCGAAGTTAAATCGTTCCGTTCCAAGTTCTCAAAAAAGGTCTCATACAAAAAATACGGTACATCCCGCTTTCTTTGAAAAAATTAATCTTATCGATTTTCATTTTGTGTTTCAGTTAAAACAAGAAATAGTATCTGTTTACGAAAGAGTCAAGACCTTATGTCACCAACTGAGGAGTCGCAGTAGAGACGCAATGGATGCGTCGATCAACCATGATCAAGTCAATGTGCAACAAATCAAAGTATGTATCATTCATTTTGTCCTTGCATTTCTACGAGTATATTCAGAGCTAACCTTTCACTAAATATGGGCGTGGAAAAATGCCGCCTATTCTCGCTTCGCAACTTACCTTTTCCTGTTAACTAAAAAATCAATCACCATAAGATTAACCCCATAAAAATCTATGTTTTTATACATAATTTAAGTGTACACAGGCGCTTATCGTAAGCAATCTATTTTTCTTTTTGCTAAAATTATGATCAATTTTAGCAAATTCGCAAAAGAGCTGTGTTGGTCAAATGCTCAGATTTATAATAAGCGTGTTTTTATTCATTGTAGTTACCGTATCAATTTTTTAGGTATCCGGTATTCTGCTTCCTAAGTTTCTTTGACTTCCGGTCGGATACCCAAGCGTGGTCAAAGTTTTCGGAAATCTCAATTTTTCCTCTTTACTGTGGAGCTTACATGAAATTATTGAGGGTTTCTTATTTTCTTCCTCTCCTCCTCCTCCTCCTCCTCCTCCTCCTCCTCCTCCCTAAAAGTCTCCCAATGTTTTTTTAGTAAGTGCTAAATCTAGTGCCGGATTTAGGCTTTAGGGCCTGTTGGGGCCCCGCGGAAGCCCCTCCTCAAAATCATGCTTGTTATGAAGACTTCAATTCACATCTAGGATAGACACTGATGCATCTAGGGAGATAAATACGGAACTTACAATTTCATGATTAAATGAGAAGAATCATCAGTAATGAGGTCAACAACTCCTCCGCAGGTATTCCCATAAAAAAAATATCTCGTGATGGGGGACTTAGGGCCATCGCCCCGATCGCCCGCTCCCCTAAATCCAGCGTCGACACAATAGTACATTAGGCGCAAATTAAGACATTTTTACGTGGTATAATTCGATCTAACGAGATGTGGCGTTGATTTTCAGGTTGGCGTCTTAACCTGTGTGATCTCTGAATTGTGTGAACTGGTGACTGAGCTCTCGAGTAGTGATTACTCTAGTAGTAATGTAAGCGTAACCGAGCTAGAAATTGATCTCCACCGGGCACGAGAGACTGTCGATAGGCTCAGCAAGCAGCACGAGGAACAGAAGGATGAACTCAAGAAGAGACAAGAAACCATCATGGAACTCACCAGCAAGGTATAACATTAAATGCAGAATTTTTAACCTTAAACGGCTGTTTGTATGGCCATCGCATTACAGAGACAAGGGACTTCGATCCTCAATCTGAGCCATTTTAAGTACGCAAAGCACACTTAGAAAAATCTCTCCTTAGAGATCTTCAGAAAACATGCGACCCTTTCGAAACGTACGATCTATCTTTGTGTGATGGAGAATAATAAACGCCGAAATGGAGTCGAAAAGTTCTCCACGCCAGATGAAAAGTCTCGCCTTCAGTTGAGAGCGTAGGCAGAATTGGATCATACGCGTTTAAATAGTCATATTCTTCTATATTCACCTGCGAATACCATTTTCTAGGTTACTTGGGGTTACTTTGAGGCACTTATATTTCAGTCAGATCAATCAAAAGATCTTGGTTGATGTATCAAATTTTGGTTAAACTTAAACTGTAGATAACTCAGAGTTATCTGGGGGTTAAGGAAGTGTCCTGATGTACGAATGTACACATGCTGATGATTCCGGTGATTTTATCGCCAAAAAATCGTCTTAATACCGCAACTTAATTTCAAAATATCACGATTTTTCCGTTGAAAAATCATACATGGGTTTGGAGGAACTCAGCTATTTCGTTCAAATACATAAGGAAAAAAAGAAAAATAGAGGGAGAAAACCGGCATTTTGTGTTAGTATAGGAAGTAGAATATGAAGTTACGTAAACGTGCAATTTATACTTTTTGGTTAGTTTTTCTTGGAGTTGCATTGACCAAATCTTCGGGTTAAAAAATCGCAATCTTAAATATCAGGCGCTAGTGGCCAGGATCGAAACACCTTGATCACATTGCATTGGTGAGAACCCATGTGCTAACCACTCACAAGTCGCAACCTCAGAATAAAATCAAGAGAAACTAACTTGCGATTATCCTCAATCTTGTCGCGATGTTATGTCCATAAAATCAAGTTCGATAAAATCGAAATTTTGTTTCAATTTATCACGACTTTTTCCCCATAAAATTGCGATGAATCACCATCGATAAAATTGCGGCACCCTCTCCTATCAAATCGCAACTTATCGCGATCACTGCTACTTGGGAAAAGGGTCCCATTTTTGAGAGGCTCTTTGAGCTACGATTACTACTCTTTTTGGTAAGACGGAAAATGTATTTTTGATCGTTGAACATGACAGAACTAATTTTTCCCGTTCGTGTATTGCAGCTGAGCGTGAGGGAGGCAGAGCTGGCCGGAGCGAAGGAAGAACGGGATCGCGCACGAGCCGACCTGAAGGACTTGAACGGACTGGCGCGCGACGAGATGGTGCGCAAGGCGTGGGAGGTGCGCGACGGCGCAGTCGCCAGGAAGAACGCCACGCAGGTCGAGCTCGCCCGCACTAGGATAGACGTCCTCCAGGCCAACAGTCAACTCATGGAGGCCATCCAGCAAAAAGTAGAACTAAGTCAACAATTAGAGCAATGGCAGGTGAGTTGAACCCAATAATACGATCAACACTCGTCGCCTCCCGGACGAAAGAACGTAACTCTATTCCAAGGTTGCAAAATTTAATCAAGCAATTGGATTTTCTACAAGGATGTACCAGTGTAGTTTCTTTTCAAAATTCTCTCATTTTTTAATGAGATCGAAAGAAAAATTAGTAAAATTTTCAGTTGGAAATGCTCAAGATTCTTCCGGTGAAATTACAATTTGCGAGGGGAAATTTGGCAGCACTGATTTGTAGTTACGTTCTTTCGTGAGGGAGACGACGCACTATGTGACTCTTCAAAGTGATACCACTATTCGACCACGCGGGAGCTGGTAATGCCTACCCTCAAAAATGAAGGCGAACTGATATGGCATTAAAGTCACTTCTTAGTTATTTGAACTGTGTTAAACAGAAAGGAACCAAGCAAAATCAGCTATCGCCAAATTTAAGGGAGCAGTTTAATTTTTTACAGGAAAACGGTTGTACGGATTTTCGTGCAAATTTCAGTGGGTTTTCTTCACAGTACAAAGCAAATTCCTTCAAATTTTCAAAGGAATCCACACAAACGTTCTTTCGTAAAATATTAAATTTCACTGTTAAATTTGGCAGTAGCTGGTGTGGCTTGGTTCCTTTCTGTTAAACGCGGTCCATTTGTAATTTGTTATTTATGGGCTGTGTTCCGAGTACCTGTGCCGTTTTATGCAATGGTACCACTATTCGATCAAGAAGAAGCCTGTGTTGCTTATACACTGATAATTCAGGGTAATTTGCCATTGTGTTAAAGTCACTTCTTTGCTTGGTGTTGGTAAGGCTATTTTTGCGGGTTTCAGGACATTTTGTCAACGATTTTTTGTCGGCGCGCCTTTTTTGTCCAGTAGTTTACGCCCACACGTAAAATAAGCAACAGAAACTGCAAAAATGAGTAAAAGAGGAAAAAAAAACCAAGAAGCACGCAATCTTTAGTTTTAACCCATTTGTACATCGATCTTTTAGAGTCAAATACGTCAAAGTTTGAGCGTTTGGTTGCGTGTACACAAACCTCGCTGCAGCACAATAAAAGCACAAAATGTAAAAGAAAAAAATTAAAGTGCTTTAGAAATCATCAAATTTGACACTGAGCCACCAATATTTAAAAAACACACATTATATTATTATTTTCCTTTGATAAATTGATATATATTTTTCCCCATCAATTTAAATGAGAATAATCAATGCAGAGTAAGCGACCATTTCAAAATAATGAGTTAAAAAACGCGGACTATGCGAGTATAAATATTCAAGCCTAACAGAGCGGAGCGGCGCGGCGTGCTGCCAGCGCGAGAGGCTCATTGGCGCCTACAAACCTAAGGGAATACTCCACGCATTGCACAATGCTTGAAGTATCCACTTAGGTTTGTAGGCGCCAATACGCGTTCCGCGCTGGCCGCCCGCCCGCCGTGCGGCGGCGCCTGAAGCAACTATTTCACAACCGAGGTGTTGCACAGTATTATACAAAATTGAACGTACTAAGAATGACAGGCATCCTTTAAAAGTACAAATCTTTCCTCGCAAAATAAATCAAGATACTTATCGTACACAGGAAAAATCTAAGAGCCTTTAGCTGAGGCAAATATAAAGGTTAATCCGGTGCAGGTATAACAAGGTGGGAATTTCTTGAAAGATAATTAAGTCCTGTTACACCAAAGAGGTGTAGAAAGTTTTAGTGAATTTTGTCTCGTGGAATTGACGCTCCCCCATTTTTACCAAAACTCTCAACTATATATTATTCTCCGTCGGACCAAACAGACAAAACAAAAAAACGAGCAAACCCTCATTCTTCCAGGACATTTTACATTTTCATCCAAAAACGTCGTGAGCAATTGTCGTTTGTATTTACATGTGGGCCAATTAACTTTGGGTCGCAACTGGCACGTGGACCAAAACTTCCGTGCCGAAAAAACGCGTGGACGTAAATTACTGGAAAACACAGGTGCGCGGACAAGAAATCGTTGACGAAATGTCCTATAGCCTTTTTACGAGCGTTCCGCGTACTTAACTGTGCCATTTCACGATGATACGACTATTCGACCACGTGGGAGCTGGTGTTGCCTATACTACAAATTGAAGGCAAACTGATATGGCGTTTCGGTACTTCTCTGCGTTCGGTTAAAGGCTATTTTTCTGCGTGAGTTTTGAGTAACTGCCATTTTACGATGATACCACTATTCGATCTCGTGGGAATTTGTGTTGCCTATACTGAGAATATAAGGAAAACTGGCATGGTGTTCAAGTCACTTATTTGCGTTTGGGGAAAGGCTATTTTTTGCGTGTTTTTTAAGTAGCAGTGCTTTTTCACGATGATAGTACCATTAAATTAATGATGTGGTTATACTTGTTTCAGATGGATATGCAAGCACTATTAGACGAACAAATGCGACGGAAATTAACGAACCAAGAGCAACCCGGTAGCAAAACTGATAGTGCAAGATCTGCAGACCAAAAAAGAGCTTCTAGAAGACTATTTGGATTGTTCCAGAGGTGACCACAATACCACCCGCATCCGCCCGTGTCCTCCAGTCAACTAATCAAAACTAATTTATACTCACAGTGATTTATTTCTTCAACCTAACTATTTTTATTTAGGGTAACTCACTGTAAAATGTTTTTTTCTTCTTTTTTTCTATTACCTGCCGTAACACATGTACAAAATACATTTTATTTTCAATTAAAATCTTACTCGTGTGTTCTATGCACCTCTAAACCTAATTTAGGAATTGCTGCTCTCAATAATAAGTCAACAATAGAGAATTTACAGGTGTCTGAAATTTGATGAATTTCGTGTTTAAGTGGAAACTACTAAGTGAACTGAACACAAGGATACCCTTGGTGCATGAATTGAGCAATTACTGGAGAAGATATGACAAAATGATCTGATCTGCTAAAATACGTGTGTTTAAATAGGAAATGCCGCCAGATGACGTCACTAGGCGGTGCATTTTTTCACTTTTAAATCTATTTTTATACCATTTCTCATATCAGAAAAATACTGTGAGATCAGCTCTTTAAGCACTTTCAGATGAAGCAGTGAAAAATTTGCATGCAAATTCTCCATTTCAACACAGAGTTATTTTAATAAGTTTCACTCAGAATTATATGGTTTGAATTAAACAAGAGAACCAATTCACATCGTAGAAGAATATGAGTCAGGAGATGAGTCGGAGTTCACATTACAGTAGGGAAAGAGCAGAACAAAATATAATTTTCTTTTATATACTTACCAGACTTTACTGCACTAGTTTCAGAATTGCACCCAGAACATTTTGTACGTATCTTCAGACTTGAGATGTTAAAGATTTCCTGTCGCATTTCACTTTGTCAAAAGGTCAATGATCATCGTTATTGTTCTAAATTCCGTGTGATTCATCGGAATCTGTTCTTTGAAAGTTCCGCACCTAAACTTCAAAATTAGTTTTCCCAAAAGTAGAAAAAAACAAACAAAGGGAGATTCATTAAAGGGAGGTTTCAGGAAACTCTGCATATCAATTCTCAAATTCTTAATTTTTTGCGATTTCGAGGGCTAGCAAAATTGTAATAACATTTAAATAAAGCATTTCTCAGAAAATTGACAATGTCGTGATCAAAATCAGTACTGGTTTATCTCATCAGTACAATAGACAACGCTGGCATTAAGTCAAGGGGTAAGAGAAACAGTCAAAACTTCAGTCTGTGTCGCATGCGACTATTCGGGCTCCATGGATATCCGTATTGCATACGCATGGGAGTGAAGGCGTTTTAACTTCAGACACCAACCGCCTCATCGGGCGCTTAAAGGTGCGAATCAGTCAGAAGGGCCATACAAGATGTGGAAACAATGAAAGCTCGAATGCAGAAGATTTAGAAGTAGTTTTACTGATTTTCTCGTGAACTTTTCCTCAAGCAGCACCCCATACAATTTATAATGTGAAGAAATAAACATCAAAATTTGCAGTTTTGGTCGAAAAGGGCATGTCCAATCTCTCTGAAAGGCCCGTTTCATTGTGTGGCGGGCTTTACTGCAAGGATCTTAAATGACAGAGTGCCTTCAATTCTTCAATGATGGCTAGACATGAATAGTTGCTCTAAAAAACTTTTGAGGAAAGAAAAGAAAGGAGAAGAAGAGAAAACATAAGAATCAGCCAGAGCTCAGTGGTACAAGGAATTGATTCTTTTTTCATATACATTGACCAGCATATTTCGATGATGGCCTAATTGACCTAAACTTGTTAAAAAATAAATTTATATCTCTCCTTTTTAATGATGTGACTTTCCATTCAATTATTATTAATTATATTACTGGCGAATTCAACGTCTATTTAAATATTAGAGCCTAACATAGAGCGGAGCAGCCAGCCCACGGCGGAATCCGCATTGGCGCCTGCAAATCTAACAGGGATACTTCACGCATTGCGCAATGCGTGAAGTATCTCTGTTTTCTTAGTCGCTTGAGGCGCCGTGCTACGCTGCGGCATGCACGGCGGGCGAGCGTGCGGCTAACGCCTACAAACCTAAGTGGATACTTCACGCATTGCGCAATGCGTGAAGTATCCCAGTTAGGTTTGTAGGCGCCAGTGCGCGTATCGCTCTGCCCGGCTGGCTGCCGCGGCCGCAGCGTGCGACGGCTCCTCAAGCAACTATTTCACATGTGAAATAGTTGCTTGAGGAGCCGTCGCACAATAGAGGTGTTCACAGTATCATACGAAATTGAAGGTGCTCGAACATATTTAGAATGACAGGCATCCTTTAGTTTTCCTCGCAAAATGATTCAATATACTACGGCACAAAAGGAGACCGGCAGTCCAAAAACGAACTTGGTCTTAGCATCCGTATTTAATAACGTGTAGCATAATCTTTGAATGTCATTGGAGAAAAAGTGACTCAATTTAGGTAGAAACATCATTCTTGAGAATGCCGTCAAGAAGATTTTATTTTGAATCAAGAGTGAAATAGGTATAGCTGAATGAAAGCGGATTTCTGCTTGATGTCGAAGAAAGTACTGAGTACATTTGGTAATTATTCAAATGTCTATGAAGTTAGCACCCCGACTTTTAAAATTTTAAATTTTCTCATTTGCTCATCATTGCTCATCATTTGCTCACCTCGAAAATCGCCTCCATTTTTTTTGCTCAGGCATGTATCCCCCAAAAATCGAACTTGAACTTTCAGAGAGGTCATTGACCTTAGCACCCCCACTTTGTCCGATTGACCTGAAAATGGTCTCAAACGACGCAGACTCATTTGATCTCCTTTGCTCAGCCGTAAGTTTTTGTTGCTCACCCCTCCGTCCCCCCCCCCCCCCAAAATGAAAGGCGGCATTTTGGAGGACATCAAAGGCAGTTTCCCCCCCCCCCCCCCATTGTCCAATTGAGCTGAAATTGATGTCAAACGACGCAGGATCATTTGCTCACCTTTGACACCATTTTCAAGTCAATCGAATCAAGTGGGGGTGCTAAGGTCAATAACCTCTCTAAAAGTTGACGTTCGATTTTTGGATGATACATGCCTGAGCAAAAAAAATGAAGGCGATTTCCGAGATGAGCAAAAGAGAAAATTTAAAATTTTATAAGTCGGGGTGCTAATTTCACGGACATGCGAAACCAAGTATCTCCATTGCGGAGTTTCAAAATTTCCGTTCTTATTTCATCTCTTCCATGAGAAACAAACCAAATTTACGACTTTAAATTTTGAACCAAATCTTCCGCTATCGAATGCGAAAAAGCATGGAGACTTTAAATTTTATGTTGACCAGCTTCTCGAAAGAAAAATAAAATTTCTAAGGAAGTCTGCAACGTCGCAAATGGAGAAACGTCGTCTCTCATTTTGCCCAAAAATATGTATGCATAAAATTGAAGGCATTATGACTTTCCTCTCTCAACTTATATTCGTCTGTATCGATAAACAATGGGACGCGTTTGCTACGGCGCCTTGATACAACTATACAACCTCGACGGATGTCCGTATTGCGTTCAAAAAATTGAAGGCGTTTTGACTCCCTGCTCATACTACCTGTGAAACCAATGTCTGTGAAGTTAGCACCCCGACTTTTAAAATTTTAAATTTTCTCTTTTGCTCATCATTGCTCATCATTTGCTCACCTCGAAAATCGCTTCCATTTTTTTTGCTCATGCATGTTTCCCCCAAAAATCGAACTTGAACTTTCAGATAGGTCATTGACCTTAGCACCCCCACTTTGTCCGATTGACCTGAAAATGGTCTCAAACGACGCAGAATCATTTGATCACCTTTGCTCAGCCCTTTAGTTTTTGTTGCCCGAATCCTACCTCCTCCCGAAAACGAATGGTGGTCGCGAACATAGTCGGTGCGCTCCCTTTGATGTGCGCCAAAATGCTGCCATTCGATTCGTAGGGGAAGTGGGGGGTGAGCAACGGAAACTAAGGACTGAGCTGACGTGAGCAAATGATTCTGCGTCGTTTGACACCAATTTCAGCTAAATCGGACAAAGTGGGGGTGCTGCCTTTGATGTCCCCCAAAATGCCGCCTTTCATTTTGGGTGGAAGGGGGAGGTGAGCAACGAAATCTAAGGGCTGAGCAAAGGTGAGCAAATGATTCTGCGTCGTTTGAGACCATTTTCAGGTCAATCGGACAAAGTGGGGGTGGTAAGGTCAATGACTTAGCTGAAAGTTTAAGTTCGATTTTTGGGGGATGCATGCCTGAGCAAAAAAAATGAAGGCGATTTTCGAGGTGAGCAAATGATGAGCAATGATGAGCAAAAGAGAAAATTTAAAATTTTAAAAGTCGGGGTGCTAACTTCACGGATATATTATTCTACTCAAAATGCAAATTAAAAGCTTCAAAAACTCAAAAGTTTTCTGGAGGAGGGGCCTTAGAGCCCCCCTCACGCCCCCCTCCCAGTTCAAGTTGTCAGGATCCACCTATGCCGCACAGTGGATCGAGTCAATGGGAAAGGTCGGACAAAATTTGGAAACTTTGAAAGCTCTTAACTCCGTTTATACAAAACTTTGAGGTTCATAAAAAGGTTCGGTCGGTTTCCTCATGACATTTTCCTCCAGGAACACCCCTCAAAGTTTAAAATTTGACGAAATAAACGTGGAAATTTGCAATTTTAGTGAAAAATATTCATGTCCAACCTCTCGAATTGACTCGATCCACTGTGTGCCGTGACCATATATGCTTAGCCAGCCCACGGCGGAATGCGCATTGGCGCCTGCAAACCTAACAGGGATACTTCACGCATTGCGCAATGCGTGAAGTATCCCTGTTAGGTTTGCAGGCGCCAGTGCGCATTTCGCTCTGGCCGGCTGGCTGCCGCCAGGCTGTACTCATTAGGTCTTCGTCATTTCATGAAGGGTAACGAAACAACCCCACAGATTGTTCATAGCTACCTGCTATGCTTATGTTGACTCAAAGCCCTCACTACAAAGTTGTCAAACGGAAAAAGAATCAGCACGAGCACGTGCATGAAATTCCACCCTTCTTTAATTTGGATGCGGCTTCAAACATTTTTAACTTTTTTAACATGTTAATCAACTAAAATTGAGGTAGAGAACGACCGGTGGAATAAAAACAAGCTGGCAGGACACGATTCTTTCAAGATGGAAGTGGATGTGCTGGCAGTAATTGGACCGCGTTCAACAGAAAGGAACCAACCCACATCAGCTATTGCCAAATTTAACATGGGAATTTGATTTTTTTACGAGAGAGCGTTTGTGCGGATTCCTTCACTGGAAAAAAAAAAAAACACATTGGATCTAGATTCCAGACTCTTGAAAACATTGACAACAAAAAATACTCTTTGATTCAATCGGATTTTTGCTCGAATCAAAACGAAATCCGCTTAAATTAAGAGGCGTGGTTCTTAATTTAAGCTAAATTCTGATTGAATCAAGAGTACTTTTTCTTGTCGATGCTTTTAAGAGTCTGGACTCTAGATCCAATGCGTTTTTTTTCCCAGTGTTTAAAAATGTTAAGGAATTTGCTTTGTATTTTGGAGAAAATTCATAGAAATTTGCACAAAAATCCGCACAACCGTGTACATGTAAAAAATTAAATTGCCCGATTAGATTTGGCAATAGCTGATGTGGCTTGGTTCCTTTCTGTTTAACGCGGTCCAATTGTAGTTTATGTCTATTGAAATTGTTCAAAAGAGAACTTTTAGTTATGAGGAATTGTTACCTGACACTTAGACGGATTACCGTAACATGTCTAACTTTGAATCCTTGAGATGTTGAACGTACTTATTACCAACTACACCTTCAAACATCGTGCATCTTCGGCAGAGGAAGTATGGATAATTGACACATCTGAATTATCTTTATTGCAACGACTCGAAAACTCGGAGGACGTTTAAATTTTCGTTGTGAAAAGAACGTGAAAAAAGAAGAACGAAACTATCGCGTCGAAATTGTTCGTGGTTTTCTTTGAAATTATTTGGAAAATTCTCGGACACTCTTCAAAAAAACTGTATTTAAGTTTTTTTTTTAAAAAAAAAAAAAAAAACAAAAAAAAACGTCGATATATAATATGAGTGGTGGTGTTTAAGGTTTCAATCGGAATTAAATACACTCTTTTACACGCGCAACCGTCCATATTTGAATTCAATATCGGCAGGCGTAATGAGATAACTATTTGACCACGGGTGTAGGCATATTGCAGCTAGCAGAATTGAAGGCGCGTACTCTGCGAAGATAACTCGAACACGTTCCCTTCCGCTGCTCGCGCGACGCTAAATTCGCCGCAAAACTAGGACTGCGATATTATTCTCGACTCTCTGCTCCGGTTTTACCTTATTACGAGGACAATAATAGTTAATGCGCATTGATGTAAAATATGAAGTATACCTGTAATGTTGAAGGCGCTAAGAACACTGCTTGCTGGCGAAGTGGCAGCGGAAGTTATACCTAATCGAAAAGCGCGAAAAACATTCTCTCTCAAAGTGCCTCTGAGGTGATAATTACTTTCTCGGGTTGAAATAATCCACAGTGGTTGAAAAAATGTCTGTATTTTGAAAATTTTCGTGGGTGATCGTTCAAAAATTTTCTTCAGTAGTCCTATTAGGATTAAAATTGAAAAGGAAAAACGCCCGAGTATTTGAAACTCACAATGTAAGTGAAAAATTGTTTTAATTAAATGGTTTTAGCAATTATTACAATTATTTTCACTCACACTTGAAAATTGTAGGAAAACCCAATAAATCAAATCAATTAATTAGTCACGAGTTTTTAGAATCAAAATAGGTGAAAATCCCAAAATCTTGCTACCTTCTTAAATTTCAAAGTCTTCCCGGTTTTCCCGCAATATCTTCAACCAATAGAGGCGCGGCTCCGTCTTATTGTTTACATTTTCATTCATACCTAACCTCAAAATTTTAAATATCCTAATCAGTCAGTGCTGCCGTTTCCCGGAATTAATTCCGAATTTCGGAACTTTTGAAGTTTCTCGGAATTTTTCCCGGAATCTTTGTAATTCTCGGAATATCCCGGAATTTTTGCGTTTTTTCGGATTTTACCCGGAATTTTTGCCTTTTTTCGGATTTTTCCCGAAATTTTTGCCTTTTTTCGGATTTTTCCCGGAATTTAGGCCATTTTTGTAGGAATTTTTAATATTTTCATCGGAGGTATTGAGATTAATCTGGACATTTTCTCGCAATGATCATTCTGGAAATGGGGATTCTGTTTTCTAGAATTTTCTCGAGTGTCGTATCCATCTTCCCGCGGTTTTCTACCAAACCTATAACCTCAAGAAAGAAAATCAAAATATGAAAATAATGAAATGAACTGAACAACTGTTCACATCATGTTTTGGTGCTTGTTACTAAGTAGTTTTTTTAAGTAAATAGTTAACTATCAGTGCGATTTCTTGTCTATTTTTGTCCAAGCCGTACTTATTTTTCTCCTTGTCCTTTTTCTATATTTGTTTGTTATTTTCAAGTAAGAAAATAAATTATTAGAAAATTAAAGCCAATTTATGCATTAAAACCAAAAAATTCCTTTCCTAAACGGAAGTGTCAGTCGAGCTTCTATACAACACACTACACATGCATTGCAATGACTCTGAAGAAAACAAGTTCAAAGCTAAAAATTTCAAAAGTTGATGTAGCATAAATGAAAAAAAAAAAGTGCTCTGAAAATTTATTAAGCAGCAAATATTTTTCTGCTGGGAAAACCTATATGTTCCTAAAAAAGAAAAGCTTCAAGTAAATGGGCTGATCCATTTAAATGTGTTATTTTTACATCTCTAATGTTTAGGTAATCTTCAATTTATATAAAAATAAAATAAGCAGAGTTTTCATTCCGGGGAGATGGTCAATTATATGTCAATTAATTAATTATTAATTGCAATTAATTCCCATTCCTTAATGCGGGCTTTTCAAACGATTTAACTGTTTTATAGGACAGCCGCCCCTTAAAATCACTGTCAGGGCGTCATAATTACGTCCAAACCAGTTGAGAACTGTTCATTTAATATTCATGACGCCCTGACAGTGATTTTAAGGGGTGGCCGTCTTATAAAACGGGTAAACCATTTGAAAATCCCGCGTCAGGAATCGGAATTAATTCCTGGCCGATCTCGGAACTTTTTCCCGGAATATTTGAAAATAATCGGAATAAAATAGTTCCGAATCACGGAATCTTGGGCTGAGCGAGAACGGCAGCACTGTAATCAGTTATTATCACCTCTCAGCCGATATGAAAATCGGGCAGTTAAAGTAGTCTGAAGTATTTTCTTTTCTAGTGAATCATTTAATTCACATTATTCGGGAATTAAAACGTTATAATAAGCAAGTAGGATACATAATATATTCGAACGCCCATTTTCTAGTCTCCAAAGTGACGTGCTCTACTTTCACAGCATCCTGTAATTGTGATGTGTTTGCTCTGAAACAAAATTCCTCAAAATGTTTAAAGATATCTTAAAAGACTTGAAAACCCTTCTTAAACCCTATTATTGGGTAAATATTATACTCAGTTTATCTTACATTTGTGCCAAGAAATTTCCTTTGATCTGCAACTTCACTTTCCCTCATTCTGATTCAAGATGCGAACTGGATTCGGTAAGTTGGTTCAATTAGACTAAAAATATCCCGAGATCATTTTGGACTTGATGTTTAATTGCTATTAATGTTGTCCAGGTAAATTGGGGTCCACGCAATCATGCCAGTAACTCTACTTTTAGCCTATTCATGAGGCACTTGGTCTGAAGCAATAAGGTTTGAACTTGAAAAGGATCTCTGTTAGACACTATCTTTCTGTTATTGATATCTAAAATAAAACATCCAAATAGTCGCTAAGTTTAATTTGGATTGAACTTCATTAGGACTGAAGAAGCTGGTAAATTATAAATTGGTTAAAACCGTTCTTCTTTAAAACTGCCGATACCGAGTATGAAGTTCTTGGATTGTCTCGAAGATGAAAGATGTATTTTGCCTTTCCCTCATGTATGATGATAAAGGATTTGCCTTTTTATTTTTTTCCTTTTTCTATGCAAGAACTGAGAGAAACCAGAAAAACCTGTTGCTATTGAAAGTTTTTTTAAACGTTGTCTGTAAACTTTCACGGGATGTGAAAAATGTTTAAGGATAAGATTGCAATCAATCTTTGCTCCAAGAAACTTTGTGCAAGGAGTTGAATTTGTGACCCTCTTTGCACACTTATGTGCAACGGCGAAAGAAATTTGAAAAATAGTAGTTAAATAGGTAAGTAATAATATATCAGCTTACTTTCGATTTTTAAATTTACCAGTCACTCCATTTCTCTAATACATGGTCGTTCTTCTTTTTCAGAAAGAGGGAGAAATTCTGCTTTTCTTGGCGATAGTCGTAATGATACGTACACGTAGGGCTGGTAGTGTGTCCATGATAAACTACTTATCCCTGAGTTTTATGTACACAAAAGCAGTGAACACGGTTCTTTGGTTTTATGCAGATTTTCGACTGGGCATACTGTTTGTTGTTCTTTTCATTTGTAAGTAATTTTGGTCATATATGGTCGCTCCTCCAATATAAAGGTGTAACTGGATTCTGAGATGAGCTCTGTCGCTTGTATAACTACATGCCACAAGGGAATTATCGACGGTGTAGGTCTGCAATCACTTATCTTGGTTTACAACGTCGCAGATTTCCTGTCATACTTTATTTTTTTAGGAGGGGAGATTTTCAAGCACCGCAAATGAGATATGTGGTTGCGGACTTACGCCGTCATTATATGGGAATGGAGCTATGTGCTTATGTCAAAGGAGCAGTAATATGACATAAATGGTGAATAAATATGATTAATAGTGAATTTTTCTACATATTGCTCAATAAATCTGTAGCCAAATCCAAACATCTGTAAAGGCAATTGTGTCAGACCCTAAAAAATCTCCAGCCCGACTGATCTATGCCATATTCAACCTTTCTCTCAAGTTATCAAAGTGTTCAGAATCTCCCTAACTTGTCTTGTCAACGGGTAGTCTTTCATGCTTATCGTAGAATTTGGATAGTCGACAACAGAATTTTAGTCCCTCAAAAGAGTTGCCCAGTTACTTTGAGTTACTCCCAGAGACATGAGGACAACTAAGTTTTTATTTAGAATTGAAGTTAAATCTTATAACATGACTATGTATAGTAAGAGTTCGATGACTCGGGGAACTGTCTGAAGATTTCTTTGTCTGAAAGGGCTCAAAACAGGAATGCGTTTTTGGGTTAACATTGTTCAAAGTATACCTACCTGGAGTATATTTTAAAGAAATGGGAATGGCTCACATTGGTTTTCACCCCTCTAATGAATGGACCATTTAAACTCCACGCTTTGCCTATGAGCAGGTCATAAATGCTCAGGATAGGGAAGACGCAGATTACATGATATGCAAGTTGACAAGTGACGCAAAGTTTCACTCTTCCCACTAAGCATCTAATACTAGGTCATTTGCAGATTATTAGTGACATCAAACAACAGATGAATATACTTAGACTTGGATTGGGTACTTATGTAAGTTTAATTGATTTGAGCTCAAATTATACATTTTTCATTTCTCAGGACATCTTATTGTTTTTTCTCTCTTTTATCATTTTTAGTGGTTGCAGTCTTCTTGCCTGAACCAACTTACTCTGGGCCTGACTATGTGAATTATTTCCGTGCATTGCACAATTTAGAGGAAGAATTGGAAAGAGACAAACAAGTTACGTGGTTAATTTGCTTCTACACTGCATGGAATCCTTCTTGTGTTAATTTTGCGCCGATATTTGCTCAGTTATCATCGCAGTAAGTATCAGTTATTTTTACTTAGACATTCTCCTCGAAACAAAAAAAGTTGGTATTCGCTTATACAAGGTGAAAATTTGGAAATTCAAAAGGAAAATGGAACTATATTTTTTCCATTCAAGGGAGTCTTATGAATCAATGAAGCAATGAAAGATTAATTGTGAGAGTAGAGAGAATATTTTACTTCTTACGCACTCATTTATTTGTACGCATAAATTCATGCCAGCTGCTCAGACAGCCAAGTTGAGGGCAAATCTCTGCAGCCAGCAATCAAATCAATTTTTCTCATAGACAGCCTAAAGCTGTTCACAAGTAATGCAAAAGAATATTGCATTGCTGCTGTAGAGTCCAGAGGAGTACTTACCTCAGCTTCTCTTTTTTTAGTTATTTCTTTCAGTACAATTTGTAGCGTATCTTGTATGTCATTTTTCAATGTTTTTTTGGTAGGTGACATAGATTTTTGTCTAATATCTTTCCCATACTTTTCAGGGAAGCATCATTATAATTTTGGGTATGAAACTTTATTTTAATGAGTACCAACCGCATCCAAATTACCCAGGTCTAATTTTCCATTCTAAATTCACCATTCTCATGATACAAATAATACACACATTCACATTCTTAACAACAATTTTTGCTTGAAGGTCCAATTCTCCAACGTTTTCTTACTCAAAGAAAATTTATGAATGCTAAGACTAGGAATTGGAATGGAACCAAAAAATTATTTCAAAAAAAATTTCCTTTCATTTACTCCTCAAAAAGATACAACAACAATGAAAATTTCGGAATGTCAAAATTATGACTTTTATTTTGCGACTGACTGTACAGTTACGTAGATTCTCTTTGTCAGGAAAAGTCTCCTTCACTTAGCAGGCTTAAAAGTATACAGAAGAAAATCCAACATTACCTGTCCGTTTTTTGTTTTCGTTTTTTTTTTTTGACATCATTAGTTTTGAACAACCAGGACACTTCAGCTGTTAGCATAGATAATACTCTCAACATGCAACAAACCAAAATTTATTCATTTTTTCCTTCTCCTCCTGCCTGACTGATTGAAGTAATCTCTGGGAAACCTTTTCAGGTATTGTTTGGAAAATTTGAAGTTTGGCAAAATTGACATCGGCCGATATCCGGATGCTGCAAAGAAATTTAACATCAATGATTCATCACTTAGTACGCAGTTGCCAACTTTGATATTATTCAAAGAAGGGAAAGAAGTCATTAGGCGGCCTGCATATGACACGAAAGGAAAAATTCAGAAATTCTTTTTCACTGAAGTAAGTGTATTCTAGCTTTTGTATGGTTTTTCAATTCATTTATATTTTATCGTAGAAGCTCTACTTTTTTTACTTCCTTTTAAATCTCAATATTCTCTCTGTAGATTAAACTCTACTAGTAACTTACTTAGTTGACCAAGAGTCTCCTTAAAATGTTTTCATCCTGATATATTTCATTCCTCATTGACTTTGGGATTAATTCTCCCATAATTTTTAGGGTCTTGTCGCCCCAGAATTCCCCTGCTAAGAGCCCCATCGATATAGTGGTGACAAATATTGACTTACTCAATATTCATTACCTTTTCAGAAGCCACTGGGAGGAAAAGAAGAAGCAGACACAAATCATGTATCATTTTGTTGTTTAATTGATTGCCTGTTCTTGTTTATGTTTGGTCAAATATACTGCTGATTTAATTTTACCCTGTCTACTATCTAAATTCTAAATAACTTGTTTGACTGCTAATTGTGTTCATGTCGCAAGATAGTGAGAATCTCTGCCTGTGAAGATGGTAACGGGGAAAATCGCCATATTTTCTCCCGTGTAATTCAACGCTACCCATAGCGAATCTTCTGAAAACTGCCTGTGAAGTCAAGGCCTGGCTTAATAATATGAATCAATTTAAATTGAATTGCCCATTTTCCTGGATGTATGAGGTCGGCTTTCTTTCTCTCTCAGTTTTTGCAAAAAAGAAAACTGGTCGAGTCAGTGGCTGTGCTGCTTGACAATGCCACTGTAGAAAAGAATATCCAAATGAACGATGTCTAATCAAACAATTTTAGTTTTTTTTTGGGTGGGACCATTGCATATACTAAAAGCATTGAATCAAGTCAAGATTCAGAGGTCACACCTTGCTCTTTTCTCATGTGAAATTAATTGACAGGCTAAGACTAAAAGAACCTCATGATATGAATCTTCATGAAAGTTTAAGTTTGAAAAACACCTGTAACATGCTGAAAATCTCCAAAATCGACTCATTGTAGAAATATTAACGTTTGGAGTCTGTATCAGAGTCAGTGGATTGAAACCTCTTATTTCGGGAAAAAACAGAATCAGTGCACATCTAACCTACTAATTATTCAACGAACAACTATTCCTTTTCTGATATCCAGTTTTTGTCATTTTGTATGCTTCTTCAATCATAAAACATCTCAAAATTAGTTTTGCATGTGATGAAACTGAATGAACCTAGGTTTTCTGATAAGGAGGATATTTGAATTAGCAGACTCAGAAAAAGCTAATTTTTTGCTTACTTAGGTATCTCTTTTAGGTATCTTAGGCTCTGGGGACTGCTAGCACATCAAACTTGCTCAGTGTGGAGGTTTGATTTAAAAGCACCATTTGTGTTGCTCAGAATTTTTAGGCCCTCTGTGTCATTTTGGTGATGTTTTGTATCTTCAAAAATAATTAATCATCCTTTTTTTGTGTGTGTTTATTTTAGGACAATGTGAAGGCGTCTTATGATTTAAACAACTTGTATGAAGAATGCAAGAAAGTTTTGAGTACGAAGAAAGTGAAAGCCGGTACTACATCTGACTCCAAAAACAAAAAAGATTAAGTATGTCATTCCTTCAGGCCTGTCGCAAGGGCCTGTACCTAATGTGGAGGCCCAAGTAGTACGAAATTGTATACGTTGCTGAAATTCCCCACACCTCCCCCTCTCTCTCTACTGGGAAAAATGAATCAAATATACCCATGGAAAATCCCTCTTCTCTCCTGAAACAGTTATACATGTTCAGGTTTCCCTGCTTATTTTTTTTCGGCGTCTTTGCATGCTTAGAAAGGAAGGAAGAAAAGAAAGAGATAGATGGAAGTGCCTACTCACACTCTACATATCATGAGATTTACCTTTTTCAAGTTATTATCAAAATGGCGAATGTTGGAAAAACTGGTAACTGGAGTGAAAGTGCATGCCTACTCATGGAATTTATTTCCTAGTTTTTTAGTATAATTTGGAAAGTATATTCACAGGGTGTCTACAAGTCCTGAAATAGTACTGATTTTTTAAAGGCGGTCCGGAAGTACTGTAAAAGTGCGGAAATTCCGTTAAAAGGTCTGGAATTTTATCATTTTTTTGTCGTTTCTGTTGTAATTTTAGCGAGAAACTTAAATCTTTAAAATTTGTCGAATTTTGTCAATTGGCGGAATGTACTGAAAAAGCACTGAATTTTTCCGCTGAAGAGGTACTGAATTCCTTGGGAATGTACTGAAAAAGTACTGTAAAATTACTGATGTCTGGCTAACCTGTTTTAGTAGACACCCTGATTCAGAACCCTCTTAGAATTTGGTAAAGGGGACAGAGATAATTGCTTCACTTCCATCGGCCGGGAGGGAGTGGCGGGGGGGTTAGAGGGAGCCAAATTCATTTTTAGTGTCACTGTGTCTGTGACAGTTCACCCTTGCGACAACCCTGCATTCCCATGTCTACCGCTGACTGCCTATCTTCTTTTGAAGATCCAACATTTTTATTGAAACACGCACTTAGTTTGTGAAATTTATAGAGCTGTCCCAATTTTCATGTGCCCCCATTAAGCACTTCGTAGTTTTAGTTAAAAGCCACTAATTACCAATTTCTAGTCGAATTTTAGAGGTAAAAAGTTTTTTATTGCTGCTCTCTCCTCTAATGTCAGTCCTTTTTTTCTATGCTTCAATCACTGATAGATTGTGAATTTTATTTTATTTGTTTGTTGGTTTGACTACCCACTAATATCCAGCCCACTGGCCATGAAATAGTTTGTCTTGCCAAATTATTTTACTGTAGATCTGTAAAGAAATCATATTACTCAATCGCACATTTGTCTGCCCTTGAGGATACCCTTTGAGCTTATTAGTGAGACAAGAACAGGCAAGACAAGGCAAGTCGCAGCTTACCTCATCTTGTCTGTTTTTGTTGCTCCTGTGGATTCGAAGGGCAACCAGGTAAGTGCAAGTGAGATATAAGATTTCTCTGCGTGCCACTACTCTCATGCGTATAATTCACCTTGCAAAACCTGCAAAGTTCATAATCTAATAATAATAATTATTTGTTGAGACTTTGAAATGAAATTATATGAATGATGCAAATAATTTTTTGTCTTTGGTAACTTTAGTGGAAGCATTTAGCCATGATTTTTACATTATATTGTATTCAGTATCAATCCCAATTTTGAAGAAATATTTACTGTATGTGTCTGAGTTAAGGGGATACTTTGTAAAACTTTTTAGGTATTGCATTTTCTTTAAAGTATTATTGTTTGTCGTTGGAGGAGAATGCATTCATAAGTTTCGATCATTGCTAATCTTAGAGCATTTTTGAATAAAAATTCTGATAAGTAGCAAATGCTGAGTAGGCAAATTGTAAAAGGTTGTAAGCTTTCATGTGCCTTCTTACTTTGAGGCGCCCTCAAATTTTCTCATAGAGATACATATGTTTCTCTATGGGGCTATTGCTAACATTAAGAGACAGTTATTATTAACAATTGAACTTTGCGCAGTAACAGAGAGGGCGTGTATGTAGCATGAGACAACCTTTATTTTCGAAATTTGTTTCCCCTTGATAGTTTTTAGGGGAAAAAATAAGGAAACCTACATTCTGAAATATCTGTATATTTTATTGCAGATCACTGCAAAAATGTGCAACTTAAAATGAGCACTGTAAACAAATTAATGAAGCTAGCACAAATATCTTTGCATTGTTGAATTTCTGAGGTTTTCTGCTTTTCCAAACACGGCGGAACAACTTAATCACATCTATTTACAAAATATTTATTTCAATAAAGTTGTAGGGCAATTTTTGGAACTTCTGATCACTCCACATACATATTCAATTTAGTTGTATTGAAGATAATTGCCATGTTGAACAGCCCACCAATTAATGTTCTTTATTTTTCGTTTTATAATTGTATTCTTCCATGTTAAGATGTCAATTTATTTCTTGACAATGCATTTTTGCTACTTCCCTTCCATGTTTAAGGAATTTTTTGTTCCCAAAATGGTGAAAATTGCACCGCTTTTATGATTTCCTTTAACCAATATTCATATAATGATTTTTAGATTGTAAGAATATAGTATATTTCATTTCTAAGTGAAAGCTACTTCAAAGCTTCAGTTGGGGGATTTTTATAAAAATGCCCTCTCTTTGTAGGTAAATTCCTACCACGTGTACCTACTGCATCCTTCTCCATCACCTCATTAATGATGATCCAGCACTATTTTATTTTGATGAATGTTTATCTTCTTTACGCAATATGTACAGTGAAAGCCCTATGTGTGAGAACCTATGAAATGAGCAAGATTGGCCAATTCCGGTGCAATATTTAAATATTGATTACAATGAGAATCTACAAACTGTTTAAACCGGTATGGATCAAAATTAATAGCCAGAGAAATATTAACTGGGACAACTGAATTAATCTGCCTCATTTCGTTCCTCTGAAAGGGGTATCTCTATTTCCATATGAGTTGCGGAAAGCATAGAGTTATACAGAGAACAGAGCTCAACTGTGTGCTGTAATCATGCTTCTTTATTTTCTTTTTTCATTATTTGCGAAAGAACGAAGAAGCAACGTTGATATACGTGCCCAACTCATTAAAGTCACGAAATCTCTTAACTTCAATTGTCCAAGCTGTAAAACTCGTGGTAGGAATTTTTTTACAATTTATGAACAAATTTAGTAGTCGGTCGTGCTCTTTCATGAAGAGTTCTCCTTCCTTTGACAGGTCCTCTTGTTTGTTTTAAGTTGAAATTAATTTATAAAGAATTGTTGATTTCTCTTTAATCAGAGTGATTTGTTCTTCCTCTCCTTTAGTTTAATTGCACCTATCCACAAAAATGTACATACTGTGTTGTAATGTTACTAAGTTTGTAAGTTTTCAATTAATTTTAGCAGTACTATCGTCAGTTTAAGTATTCTTCTCTTTTGTTGAGGAGACAAATGCATCTGCAGGAAATTTTGAATGTTATTGGATGGACAGGTGTTTTGTATAGTCATTCAGGTTCAGGAAGCTCAATTTGGTCCTGCACAAGAAAACTTTTAAGCTTGGTTTCCACGATGAAAATGGACCATCCATGAGACAATTGAGCATTGCCAATCAAAATTAACAGTCGCCGCTGCTTTTTGATCAACATTAATTGCTAACAGAGTTTTAAATAAATGACCTCCAATACTCTGATTGCGGTTTATGTTGATCAAAACTTAGACTTCAAGGTGCCTCTTAATTTGGATCGGCAAAACTCTGAAATGTATTGATGACGAACTATGATCATGGGAAGCTTTCATGCTTTCATTTAACTCACAAAATTCACTCTTGAGGCCCTCAGCTGTTCTATGAATTTTGCCAAGTGCCGTTTGACAAACACCGCAAGGCCTTGAATAAGATTTGCAGGTTTTAAAATTTACACAAAGTGACCGCAGAAATTTAGAGTTGGAATTTCTTGAATAAACGTGAGAAACTTTTCTGACTTTTAAGGCAAAATAGGATTATGAATTATAATTTTAAGAAATGTATTCGATTAGGAGATGAGTTACAGCGATATGATGTGGTCCATAAAATTTTGCACTCCTGTAAAAGCAATTTTTTCGCAAGTACTGATGATTCCTTCTGTTCTTTTTTCCTGAATTGCTCTTGTTCTCTCTTTGGTCACTCACAAGGGGAGTCTACGAAGTGACATCCTGGGATTGGGTTCATTTTGCTTGTACATGAAGAAGAGACAAATCTAAGGTTGACGTATTTTTTTTTAGCCGCCACCTCCCAACCGTTCTCGAGATATCGATTTTTAAAGTTACGATTTTTGCACGTTTCCGCGCGGAGTTCCGGCGAGTCAACTGAGCGCCGGCAAGCTGCACGAAGCACGTTTCCTATCAGCGCTGCAGACCGGTCAGCCTTATCAACAGTACCGTGGCCGAGTGGTAGAGTGTTCATCTACCGTTCCATCGATTGCGGGTTCGAATCCCGCTTCGTACCGTAGCCCGTATGGTACGCCGCAATGCGTGTTTACAAGTTTTCTTTATTTTTATCACACACCAAGGGGTCCGCCCCCTGGCCGCTACGCGGCCCAACCCCCGAGGCGAAAAGGCGCGCTTCGCGGCGAGCGAAATCATCGAAATCGACCGTTGACGGTTGCAAATTCAGAGTAAGGAAAAAGTCATTAAGAATATAGTGTGGTGGGAAATTTTTATTTGAAACATCATTTTATCATTCAATTAAAATTATTTACCCAGTAACCGTCAACGGTCGATTTCGATGATTTCGCTTGCCGCGAAGCGCGCCTTTTCGCCCCGGGGGTTGGGCCCCGCAGCGGCCAGGGGGCGGACCCCTTGGTGTGTGATAAAGATAAAGAAAACTTGTAAAAACGCACTGCAGCGTACCATAAGAGTTACGGCACGAAGCGGGATTCGAACCCACGATCGATGGAACGGTAGGCGAGCACTATACCACGCGGCCACGGGACTGTTGATAAGGTTGACCGGTCTGCAGCGCTGATAGGAAACGTGCTTCGTGCAGCTTGCCGGCGCTCAGTTGACTCGCCGGAACTCCGCGCGGAAACGTGCAAAAATCGTAACTTTAAAAATCGATATCTCGAGAACGGTTGGGAGGTGGCGGCTAAAAAAAAATACGTCAACCTTAGATTTGTCTCTTCTTCATGTACAAGCAAAATGAACCCAATCCCAGGATGTCACTTCGTAGACTCCCCTTGTCAGTCCAAGTTGTCAAGAGAGTTGCAGCTTCTTCATTCAGCTACTCAACTTCAAAAGAAATCGAACTTTCAATTCAAAATTACTTCATTGTAGCCCATTGTAGGGAGCATTGTGGTTTGATTTTAGATACATTGTCACAAGTCGAGAGAGGTAGGTCATTTAGTTTTGCGCTCCTTACTCCATTGAATATTGTAAATTCTCTTTGCATATGCCTACCTCTCTCCTCAATGTACGCGTCCCTGTCAGGGCCCAACGGAAGCCATTCTGGTAGACTGATTTAGGGACGGATCAGAGATTTGTGTGTTTCATTGGAGGAATTTTGATCCAAGATCAGACTGTCAAATTTTCCTGGACAATATTGAATGCTTTTTCACACATTAGCTAAATAATCAAGCCAACTTTAGAGGAAATGAAGGAGTGCGCAAAAATTGGTTAACCTGTTGTATGTGAATCTAAAGAAGGCCTTTGCTTGTAATTGAAAGCTATTAAAAACTGGCTGTAGATCTACAATTTTTTTTCTTTATTTCTTTTCTGTTTACTATCAATTCGAAGGCTAATAAATTATTGATGGAATCGTTGTACAGGTGATGCTTTCGGTACCTCCATGTTGAAGAAGTTGTGAAGCTTCATGGATTTACTTTTATGTGGTTAGTAATTTTTGGTTTGAAAAATTTAGCTGCAATGTCTATTTATGTTCTTAAATATAAACAACTAAGATTAGAGGGAAATTAATTACATTCTTAGGGTAATTAACCAGAAAGAAAAATTTTAATAATGTCTTAATAGATTAAGACATTACTTAAACTTTAGTTTTTTTGTATATTGTAAGTCTTGTAGCCACAAGTCTGAAGAGGGTAAAATCTTTCTAGAATTTTTAGGGCTGCACGGCTCTTTCATTTTTTGGAAAAGAAAGAAAAATGAACCAAAGCTAAACAACCAAACACTCGCATTTTCTGGATATCATTCCAGCATCTCTTATTTTTATCTCATCACTGTGCAGTTGTGGATTCTGAATTCACTAAAGACAAGTGGAATTTCTTTCAAAGAGTTACGATTTTTAACGATGCTCTGCATGAGAGTAAAATCACTAAGTTCAAGCAATGGTGACAGAATTTTTCCACAGCAGCTAGGCTCATTTCTCGCCCCTAACATTAGACAGTCATTGTATCGTGGCTTCAAAAATGCTTACAATGTTTTACGGGGAACGGTAGTATCTGGAGAAAAATATCTTCTTCCTCAGAAGATTTGTGCTTGTTTTTAACCAAAATATAAATTTACGCATATGAATGAAATAGCAGATCTTGATTCTTGCAGTTACTATCAATGCTAAACTGAAGACGACTGATTCTCTGTCACACTCTAAAAGAGCATTAATTTACTCAGTGCGGGCTCTACTACCATTTGAGTTTTAACTGCCAAACTGAAAAATAGCAAACACACAGTTTTCTCTTCCATAAATTTTATTTGATTTCATTACACAGTTATAGGGTGCAACAAATCAGAAGAAGAAGAAAGACAACTTTTTTATAAAAAATATTTTATTCTTTTCTAAAAAACAAGAATTAGTTTTTTCCTTATAGGTAGGTACATTATTGTTTGTCTATACTTTTACCTTAGAACTATGAAGAAATACCTGCAGAGGGAATTACCTGACGGCATCAATGAAATTAATAATGATAAAAATATAGGTAATTTAAAAAAATGTCTGATTTAGAATTATTCCGAAAGTTATTAAAATTGATTCTCTAAAATAAAAATTGGATTCTCCTTTAAAATCCACACTAACAGCTGACTCAAATGACAGTAAAAACACATCTACAGTTAATCACTAAAAAGCAAGGACTTGAGACCAATCTAACTTTTAAGCCTCACAATGAAGGTAAGGCTTCTGTGAAAAATGGCTGATTCTTATACTGGTTTGAGCAAGAACCTAAAATAGAAGCAAACAACGTTTGCATGCCCCAAATCCTGATCGTAATAATCTACACGACATTTTTGACAATAATGTAAGCATTTAAATATGCAAAAGAAAAAAAAAAAAAAAGAAAAAAAAAAATATATCCCCATAACCCATCATTCTGTCTTATATTTTCTATCTATCAATTCATAAATAGATGGCAAAATAGCTATTGAGGGTTATCTGGGCATGCCTCAGAATCATATCTTGGATTATAGGGCTCATTAACAGAGCATGTATAATGAGATCCATTCAAACGCCTCTGTGATCTCGATATTAATAAAAATTTTAACCTTCGTGTTTGACACTGTGTAAGCTGGGACAAGAAACAGTTGTAGACATGCATTACCAGGGTGGAAGAAGTAAGTAATACACCTTTCTGAAGGGTGAAATTTTTATCAAGGTTTTGGTGTTTGAAAAAATTTAATTTTCTGTTGTTACTCTCATCTGCAACACTTAAAATCCAATTATGAGACAAATAAAACTGACTAGCTGGCATTGTGCAGTTTATTGATGAATCAAAAATTACAACAATAGAAAATTCATGGTTCATCATTGAGGAAAAACATTCCCCATAAAATACACCTACATCTAAAATTAAAAGACCATAGACAAAGAAAAAGACAGATGAGGAAAAAGGTAACAATCATGCTGTCAATACTTCAGAATTTAAGAGAAGAGAAAAATCTGTATAGGCAAGTGATTTACCGTCGTCAATAGGTAGGTAAAAGTCTGTAAGAATAAAATAGGGCTTAGGTCGGAATAATCAAAGTGTAAGAAATGAACCAGGAAAATTTAAGCACAGCTGCATAACAGAAAAGTCGTAATTTAGCTAGCATAGAAAATAATGTGTGAGATGAAAACTTAAAAAATATTACCACCGTCAAGTAATGTATAATTGCAGACAATATTGAAGTAAAAAATTGGATGAGGTCCTCAGTTCATTATGCTAATATACTCGTATAATAAGTAGGGATGGGTGGGTTGGAAAATCATTTGAACAGATTGCATTAGTTTTTCAGGTGAAAAAAGGATCAGAAAGAACAGATTTATGCTACAAGTAATTACAATTGAGTACGTAAAAGGGTTTTGATATACGTCCAAGAAAAGTTGACTTAACTGAGAGAACACAACTATTCTGTATGACTTGTCTCGCTTTATGCAGAAACGACACTTCATCCCGCAGCTTTGATTATTTCTTCCTACTTTAAAGTTCATTCAAATGAGGATTACAACCATCAGTATCTTTGAGAAGACTTACATTTTGATGGGAAACACGATTGAACGACATCTGGCCAAACATGCCAACAGATACAACATTCAAACTTTCAATCCCTTAAATCTCAAAACAATGTATACCAAGAAGGGCCCTTCTCAAGTTGTACCCAACGCTTTAATTGACATTTGATTGCTGGAAATTGACTTTTTGACTAGGTAAACTTTATTTTGCAGCAATCTCCAACAATCTGCGGTCCACTTTTGACAGCTCTATACCGCCCATGCTTGCGGTAGGTTACTTCAGGAAACACAAACGATGATCACATCTCATTGGGAGTGCATTGCAATTACACTTCTCCATATCAGACCATGTCTGAGTATCTACCAATTGTAATTGGATAGGATACCATTACTTTTTATCATTTGAAGAAAACAGGTTGAGTTCAAAGTCTACAGCAACTACACAGAATGCATGTAAGAGAGAAACACCCAGTTACAAGGATATAGTGAATGATATAAAAGTTAAGCTAAAAGCCAACTAATTCAGTGTATTTAACTACATGATGCTAATTACACAACAAGCAATAGATGAAAATATAAACTCACAAAAACTGTTTTACAATGGCAGACATTTCAACCAAAAAGGACTGGGGTCTTCTTCAATGCATTGTTGCATCATTTTTATATCATTCACTATGTCTTATAATAGCTTAGCCAGCCTTTGGCATTAAAAGGTACAAGGACATATACACAAGAAGATACAATCATCATAATTGACATGATGGATAGAAATGAATATGAATTACACAAAAGCTCAAATAGAAATATAAGTTTGTGTGCAGGAGTATCCTCAAATTATCGCAAATCTACAACTGGAGAGAGTACATAAATATTAATTAAGTAGGCATTTAAAAGGCTAAATTCCCTGTGAGAGAGGTTCTTGTCAAGCACCAGAAATGAAAAACTCTTTAAAAAAATATGCGCAGACGCAATTTTATACTTCATTTTCTTCATACATTTTAATTGTTTAAAAAAATGCAAAACACACTTTTCTGATTGAAAATAAAGATCTTAAATACGATTGGAGGGCATGCACACCTGTATTCAAAGTTTTTAAATTATGTATGTAAATGGCTGCCTAAAAATTATGTTATTCCTTAGCCTGCTAAAATGAACACGTTTTCAGATAAGACACGATTGTTTATTAGAAAAGCAATGCTTTTCCTTTTCACTTCTTTCGGCAGGCAAAAAATTTTAATAAACAAGAAATACTGCACTTCGTAAAACACGGCGGTAAATTGATTCCACTTCTTTTTTGGTCTGCCCTGGGACTTAAATGAGGCAAGTAGGTACAATAACAATTCAACTTGAATTTAATCTAATAGTGAAAGTCAAAACAAAAATCTCGCTAACAACTTCACAAGTAGTCACTAAATCAACGGATTTACAACAGGAAAATTTACCGTATCTCTCTATCTCCATTCATACTCATGACTAAAGCAATTAATTAAATAAATAAAATATTTTTTAGCTTCATCTCTAAACAAACCAACTTTAAAAAATTCTACAGATGATCTACATACACAAATCGAGTTTGATGCAAAAATTAACAAGTAAAAGACTTGCTATTAAATACATTTTTTAAAGAAAATGAGATAAATAATTGAAAAATATCAATAAATTTGTGCTGAGCAGATCAAATATCTAGGCAACCGATTTTAAATCCTCTGATTCATAACAACATGAAATAACATATATTTAAACTTTTGCAATAATTAAAATAATTGATAACATCACTGGTATTTTTTTCACAAAGATCTAACTTAATCATGTCAATGTGGATACACAGGTGCTTCCTTAAAGCATTTTCTCACTTTCTCACTTTCATAACATGACAAGATTCATATGGCAAAAAAATCTTAAGGATGATAACAAGGTTTCGACTAAAAGCATAACGGATGATGTTAATTGTGCTGTGGTAATGAGGAATCAATTTTTTTATCAGTACAAAATCCACCAGTAAATGTTATTTGTTAGTACCAAGCGAACAGTATGCATTGATAAAATTATGTGCATGTAGACAGTTCTTTTTGTCTTTAACTTAGAGACTCCAAGTCTCGCAAGAAAACGCAACACTTCAAATGTAATTTTGTGAAATGAAAATCAGTTTATAAGTCAAATTGTGCTCACGTACTATTTAACAAACTGGTCCAGTATACATTTTTTTCCAATAACTACATCATAAAGACATATAACCGACAAAGAACTTGTGATGCTGTTCTAACAAATAACACTAACCATAGATAAAACAAAGGAAAAAAATCTATCAATAAAGTACTTCGCCATGAATCCTGAGTCTGTTTTTTCCTTTTATGTAGTTGTAACAGGTTGAAACATGCCTTCAGACGTAATGCCTAAATTTTAGTTAAGAATTCACACGCTTCTTATGAGGAACTAAACATCAATTAAGTATTCTTTTTAAACAAAGATGGTGGACAAAAAAAAAAAAAATATTTAGAGAGGAAAATGACAAAGATGAGAATCCAATAATTCTGAACATGTGAAAGCATTTATGTTTTCATTATTGGAATAGGAAAGCAATAATTGAAAGGAAGAAAATGAATTTTAAATTTATCTCGAAAATATTGCAAACTGCTCATAGGAAAAGGCAGTAGGGTCAAATTCAAATAGTCCAAATGATTAACATTGGATTAGTATTAATTCAAAAAATAAAACACCAAATACTTTAGACAGTTTTTTAACAGTTTTCTAACTCAGTTCTAAATCATAGTAAACTAAATGCCAGAAAATGTACTTAGTGTTCATGACAGAGTCTGATTTGGGTGCAGTGCCTTGTAGTACAAATAATGGCTTGATAACAAATCCAGAGAAATACAAAAAAGCAATTGCTTCAAAAATTGATAAAGAGTAGCATGACTTAAAAGTGGAGGTTGTGCAATTCAGAAAATAAATACAAAAGAGAAATTTGGCATAAAATTCGTTACACCATCAAAATAGCTCATGTATAAAATTGACGATTATAATGCAGCTGCATATTTTATAACACAGTTACGATAATGGACGGCTAGTTCCTTCACAATCTAGTGCATTGAGATAATGGTAGATACGTGCTTTTTGGTTTGCGCGGAGGTTCAACTTCATAACAATGACACAGTGATTCATCAGCTCCTTTTTATTTTCCAGAGGGAGGACAAAGACAAACTTAATTGATTAAAATGTTTTGATAGGTAATACATTTTTGTGGAGTTACGGAATTGAAACCTAGCTATCTTTCACAGCAAATTTTCTCAGGCAAAGTAATTAGTAAGTAAACCCTACAAATTTCATCTTAATTAAGATTTTATCTCTGGTGGAACGGGGAGGGGGGAATAGACTTTGCTAAAAGTGCAATTGTTGCGAAACAAAAAAATCTACGCTTAAGCTATTTTAACGGTAATTTGTACTTTGGTTACTGCTTCTTTGTTCTTAAATATTCTGATATAAAAATAAAGACACTCCCATGCAATTAGAAACACCTGCGATGTAAGTCATCAGACAAGGTGTAGAACTTACAGAATCGTAACTAGGTTCAAAAGAAAAAGTGTAAAATGAACGGTGCGCCAGCAAAGAAAGTGGACCATCTGTGTGTAAGTCTGCTCCATTTAAAGATACCAAAAAGATTCAAGAGAGTATTCAAGTCTGCTGATTGCAGCAGAACGAAAATTCTGTCCTCATGAATAACATATGAATTGATTGTTCCCATTGGAAGATTATGCCTTTCTTGAGACCTCAACCTTTGAAGAGAAAATATTTGGTTCCTGTTTAACCCTCATGAATATGTATTGGAACCAATTGAACCATTACATTGGTATCCTCCTAACATGAAAAAGGCATTCTTAGATAATTTAGCAAAAAATAGAAAATATGCCATTTACAAAACAAGCCATTTTACCTATTGCAAATCCTTTTAAAGATCGTCATATTGAAGATTTTGTTGAGGTTTTTGTTTTTTTGGTGAGCGTGCAAATGCATGTTTAAAATTAGCTACATAACTTCCTTGTGCTGGATAGGCAAATCATTGCAGTAGAGGCATTATAGGTTTTTGCGGAATTTGACACACAGATGAGAACAAGTTTTTGTTGGAGGATATTAAAATGAGAAGTTGATCTTACTAGATGTTAAACAGTTGTTACTGTTCACTTTCACTTACAAACACATTAAGGTCAGAAACGTTTCTCCCACTAAAATTGTCTTGGGCTCACAAAAATATATTTAGCGTTGGAAATAGACTCACTGCTACGATGTTAAAGTTGTAAAATTGATTTTTAACTGCTAAAAAAATACAAGTAGGTATTGAGAGAAAATACAATGATTATGGATGGATAATGCTGAAGATGTAACATTCATGTTAAATAAGAGGAAAAAACGAAAGGAAAAAACGAGACAAAAAAGTGAAAACAAACCTTATAAACACACCTTCTCCGGTGATAGTGACTGATAAGGTTGAAAACAATCAAATATTCAAAATTGAGACAAACTTCAAAGTGTGATGGCACACTTAAAGGGTAACATAATGAGAAAAATGAAATAATGAACTTTCAGCAAGATAAAAAATTATATGGTCCAAAACCACTTCTTCCTTTCTGATTAGTAAAAATTATTTTAGATACTGAGCAATTTTTCGTTGTTAGGTGCCTTACTGCAAGATTTCTAGATATAAAAAGGTACGAATGACCAAAAAATAATGTTTTTATAATTTTGACACAGATTTTTCCATGTCTTTCACCTAGATTATTAAAAAACTAAAGATCACCAACATTCGGTGATAATAATATTGTTTCCAGACAATTGACAGCTGCAACCATAATCATACCTAAATTTAGAGTTGAACAAATTTTAATTACATCCGAGCTACAATCAATGATAGACCTTGGTCCGAATTATTGAAATCATTTGACCTCAAGACAAGCATTTACTCAACCTGTTCCACCTATTGTCCTAAAATGCCTAAAAAATTTCACTGATAGAAAATAGTATTTAATTTTCAGGTACTATTTTCGTTTAAATTAAATAGGATGCATTTTTGAGAAAAACGCGCTTTCTCCGGTAGTACTGACTCAATGTAAAAACAGTCTGAACAGATATTTAAAGGGTCTGACAATGCTTAGCCTTTGTATGCTGGATTAATACTCGTAGGATACTAAAAATTTGGTGGCATTGCCATTCAAATATAAGTTCCACTTTTCCCCCCATGAGCAGGAATGAGAAATAAAAAAAGGTTCAGGCATGATTAGGTAACAAAAGGGAAGTGTGATAGATTAGGGGCTGTTCATAAATTACAAAAAGCTTTGAGGGATGGGTGGGCCCTCATAATTTTGGGACCCCGACAAGGGGTGAGGGGAAGGTATCAAGCTCAGCATCACGCAATGGTATGTGTACTTGATTCCAATTTTTTTATTCTTTTTTCTTTTCAATTTTTATTTTGGTTTTATTTTCTGTTCCTTAAAACACAGAGCTTTCTAATGAACAGAGGTTACGCCTCCTTTTTTTCAGTAAGAAAAATCTTATCAAGTTTTTTTCATGAAAAAAGGAGGGCATGGGGTTGAGGCAAATGTTACATAATTATTTTAGGTAAGTCTGGATCAGCATTTGATTGCGCTACAAGAGATAGGCGGATGTCAAAAAATTGGAAAAATCATTTTGTGCAATTTATAGACAGCCCCTTGAAGGAGAATCTCTGGTGATTTTCGTCTATTTCCATATTTGGCCAACCCTCATCCAATGGTGCCTTACTTTTTTTTTTTAGAAAAAGCTCTTGTGAAAAGAATTTGAGAATTGCAAGGTATCAGATATTATTACCTTGATACCTGATTAGAGCTTAGGGTAAAAAACACAGACATGGAAATCAATATCTGTTGAAAATAAGAAGGTAATGAAGATAGGAACTTCATTACTTTTTCTTGCTATCACAATTAAATACTTTAAGGCCCTAAATATACTGACAATAAGTCTCCTTAAAATGAAGTAAAAAATTAAGAAAAATATTTACAGTAACCAAAAGAAAAGAAGATAAACATTCAAAATCCTACAATTCCCAAAGATGGATGAATTCGGAAAATGTAAACGTCGGTGGTGAATAAATTTGTCAGTAATCGAAAGTACAAAAAATTATAAATTGGTAAAAATAAAAATGTATGGCTTGCAAAACCACTTTGCAAATAAAGCAGTACATTATGGCTCATATCCTCTTTTTTGCCCATTTTAAATCATCGGCCCTGGGTTTACAACCAGTTACTTTCGTAATTAATACTTCTAAAATCGGCCAGAATCTTACCTGTTCCAGAGGCCAATTTAACCAGCCAGTGGTAATACAATAATATGTTTCATGCGGTGCAACATGATGGTACCTATGGTGTCTTTTGGGTAAGATGATATGGCAGTCTTGTAAAAATACAACCCACTTGGGCAGGTAAAAATAAGTGTGAGACCACTTATGAATCTAGAAAAGAAAAAATACAAAGAGCATTAGTTACTTGAAAAAATTAAGTTGGTGATAAAGTCAGGGCCGGATCTAGGGGATGGCCACGTGGGCCGCGGCCCATGGCGGCAAATTTTGCAATTTTTTAAATATAGGTATAAAAAAAATCGGATTCAGACAAAAATTACAAACGAGAAAAGGTGAAAAAATCTCTCATTTCCTGAGAGTATAGTAATTTCTAATTTTGTCATACTTTGGTGATACAAGAGACAGCACCTTTAATTAGTCGAGTTAAGGGAGAAACCAAACACGCAATTTGGCCTGGAACGGCGCGGCGCAGAGAGAAATGATGACGAGAACTTGAGATGGTCCTCGGCGCGGCGGTCGGCATGTAACACATATCAGCGCCTACAAGACTGCATGAATACTTCACGCATTGCGTCAAACACAGTGCGGTCAGCGTGAAACGCGTAGCGCCTACAAGACTGCATGAATACTTTACGCATTGCGTCAAGCACAGTGCGGTCAACAGCGGTCGGCGTGAAACGCAAAGCGCCTACACGACTGTAGGAATACCTTAAGAATTGCGCCAAACCCATTGCGGTCAGCGCGGCCCAACGGCGGAAGTTAAGATTATGTTTGTTCTTTCAAAAATTTTTCGTTCATTTCTTCAAATGGAAGGCCTCGTCCACACAGAGATAGGTATACGAAACTCAACTTTTGCGCAAAGTTTCGTGAACTTTTGCTAGTAGTATCGACAGGGTTATCGCAAATAATGTGTCCAACAAGAATGAACGCGTCTAATGCACCCCTCTCCCTTCGGCACGTTCACTTGATAGTTTTTATTGATGTTTCAACACGAATGATAAGGGGGCGGCAAAATGCAGGCGGCCCATGGGCGGCAAGTTGGTAAATCCGGCCCTGGATAAAGTAAGATGGAACAACACTAGTACATTACCAGGAAAAAGGCCAAAATTCTGTTTAGAGTAAATGATTTCCATTCAGGTGTTCTCAATTAATTCAACACATCTTCTCTGTGACAAATATTGGTATTTTCTAGTTTTTTCAAAATTTCTGCTTATCTAAGCTTTCAGAATTTTCATCCAATACTTAATGCATCAGCTCTTCGCTGAGAGATGCATGCCAAATTTCCTGACAGAAATCTACTCATGAGAGCTAAAAAGTAATTTTAGGGCATTTATTTATTTAAGAATACAGGTGCTTAAAGAAAATGGCATGTAAGTTACTAACTTGATTTGTCATAGCTACAAAAATAGCTAAAAGATACAGATAGCAGGTCCACGAAAATACTCTCTGTGATTCGTCTTCGGACATGACTAGGAACTGATACAGCATGTGGCATTGGAACGGAATGGTAACCATGAAGTTGTCTCCATTGGTTTCAATAAAATCATGGCGAGTAATTGACGTTGGGTCAACATGATGTTCCCTAAAAGGACGTAAAAAATTCTGAAAAAAGTGAAAAAACGCAATTTGTAATTAAGTTCAAAGATTACTTTCGTGCATGATACTTCCTTCCTTACTGTGAGCAGCCCAAAATACATATGTTTTGAAGTGAAAACTAGTTATCGTATTTCAAAATGCAAATTGGTAATGCCTTGGCGTGGCGCGTGGCGTGCTTTGCGATTTATCGATTGATCTGCCATTTAAACCTTGGAAAAAGATCGATTAACAGGAGGTTGGCGATGAATAGGTACCTTAATAATCGATTCATTACCACAGCTTCAAATGGGGAAATATCGATAATCGATCATTCATGCCCCGCCACTAGGTAATGCATTTAAATGTTAGCCTCTGGGCCTAAAAAGGTCTGTTCTAAAAAGGAGCTCTTCCAAAGATGCTCCGGAAAATCAAGAAAACCTGTACCGCCTTGCTAAGGAAAAATGCTGATGAGCATTCGAATGTTGCCAAATTTCATAGCAAAAATATTTATTTTTGAGGAAAGTTATGAATATTTTTCCCTCAAATTTTCAGGAACTCAAAGGGAAACAGCGAACAGAATGTTCTGAAAAATTGGAGGGAAAATATTCATAAGTTTACCAGGAAATTCATGTTTTAGCAAGGGAAATTTGGCAACGCACGAAGGTTCATACGGCGTTTTTCCTTAGCACGGTGATGTAAAGCATCTTCAGGTGAGGCATAAAAATGATGTGTTTTCAAATCTTAACCTTTCAATTTTTAAACTTCTTTGTTTCTGACAGTTTAAACTGATATACTTCTCGGCTTTTTGATTAATGAAAGCCTCTTTAAGGGGCAGAAGTTAATTTAAAATGAAAAATTTGGCAATCAGTACCTTTCCTATGACAGGTAGGTCCGTTGATCCCCACGTATCAGCCAGCCAATGAACAAAACCAGATAGAAAATCTGCGGTCACAATGCCACCTAATGCTGATATTACAACAGTGCTAATATTTTCAATTTTAAATCTAGATAATATCAGTATTAGGTTTATTGACATTAGTGTTAAACCAAGGCATACACCTATATATTCTTGTATTCTTTTTCCTGTGAACAAAAAGAAAATAAAGATCACTTAGTAAAATATGGTATCAATAAATATGAAACAGGTTTGAGTTAAAAAGTAATGACATTAACCCCCCCCCCCCCCCTAAAAAAAGAAACCGACCAACAGAGGGCAAATATGCAAACCGTATACCTATTCTCTTTTCTAGTTTTCAGTCGGGTAATAAAGACAGTTTTACTCTGGCTCGGTTACGACTTCAACATGAGCGTTTTCATCCAATGGAAAATTGAGGGTTAAGGTGAAATGAAGAATAATTTTTTTGTGGAGAACGATTGAAGCTTCCCGGATAATTCTTACGGTGAGCGAGCTACGTTATACTCATTCGCCATGATTTGCAGTGGATTATTTTTGTTCGTTAGGATTTTCCGGAACAGTTCAGCAAAATTCCGGATTTTGCACGGTGAGCTATCAAGGGAATTTCTGTAATTATCCCTTGAAAAACACGATTACCTATAAAACTCTTTGAACATAAATAGAAGGTGATTATCACTAGGATGCGTAACTCAAGATCTTGGGCATGATGCGACAACATTGATCACGCGCTGGCTCGCGCGGCGGCGGCGCAGCAATAAATTTAAAATATGATAACTGCTCAACAGAGATCTGTCAAGGGGCAATTATTCCATTGAAGCGAATTATGAGAGCGCCGTCGCGTCGCCGGCAAATCGACCACGATGACGGACGCGCGGCCTGGATCTTGCTTGGTAGTCTTTAAGAACTGGTCACTAAGAATCCAATCACCAATATTCTTCCGGAGAGGTAAAGTATAATTCGCCAAGGTTTGCAATAGATTATTTGTATTCATTCGTCGGGACTTTCTTGAATGTGTAAAATCCGGAAAAAATCCGGATTTTCCGGAAGGTAATTCCGGTAATAAAACCCGGATTAAGCTCATAGAGTCAGCTATGTTGACACTTGTTTACAGTTCGTTTGCAAGCAACCACGATGCCGTCGTCCAATAGCAATCTAGGATTCACCATGCTCGATGTGGCTGCGGTCAATTTTCGATCACTATTGGACGACTACATCGCGGCCGCTTTCAAAAGGACAATAAACTAATGCCATCTTAGCTGACGACACCTCTAGTGGTTTCAACAAGTTCCGATTGAATCAACGCAAAGATGGAGACGACCTGTCTTCCGTTTCTGAAATACTTTTCTAACACTATTGGAAATTCAAAAATTCTCATCTTTCGAAGTAACTACATCTGAGTAAGAGCACGGGTATAAAAACTCCTTCTCCGATCGGTCGCGTGCGAAAAGGGGGAGAGAGAAACCCTGAAAATGGTTTTAAAAATAGAAATTCGCGAAAAAGTTTTGAAAAAAGGATGACTTGCGTATAATCGTAAAAACTGAGTGTTTTACGCAAAATTCCAGCATATTTTAAATTAAGGGAGAAAATGAACATTTGGGAGGGAGGACTGGGTTTTAAAAAAAAAGGAAGGCTTTAAGTTTTCTGCACCCCTGTTCTTAAAGACTTTAAAGTTTTGGCGGCAATAATTGAAAGAAGGATGGCCTAGCGTACCGCCTACCGCAGCGAAAGGTTATAAAAACAGAACTGGCAAAAAGAGGATCGGTCGTTTTCGAACTCATTGATAGGTATCTAGACTAAATTTTGCAGTAAGGATGCCACTATTTGAGAAGTGGAAATTCCAAACCTGATAAGCACCATCAAGTGTTGCTAAGATCGTGCGACTTTTATGTTCCTTGCAGTAAGCGGGCGTCTAAAGGCCAAGTAATATCAATTCTCATGATAAAATTGAGATTCAAAACCAAAAACTTCACAGTAAAAAGTCCAAGACGCAAGAGCATTAATTTATTTTAAAAAGAGCAGCATAATGCACAACATTAGCAACATCTAATGGCGCTTCTCTGGTTCATCAGTAAACGGTCATCGATTTGGTGCATCTTCAGCAACGTTTGCAGAAATTTAAATACTAGCCACTGCCATCCAGCCCACCAATATCCAGCTCGATCTCCTACGGAAAATTTGTCGTAACTAAGCACAAAAAATCTACTAGATCTAAGAGCGGCACCTACTTGGAGCAAACGCTCTTGTGACAGCGAATTGGGTAGAACTGTACGTTGTTTAAAAAATTTCTTTATAGATAGTCATCCTGCTTAGTAATGTCCGCAAATACGCATGCAAAGTCATAAAATTTATAGCGGGCTAATTGAGCGACGCGAAATTCGAGCAATAAAGAAACGAAATTAACTTTACAACCAGCACGAATAGCACGTAAACCTCGAAAGCTAACGCTGTCAACACGGGAAAAACTGCTTATCATGTAGCGAGCATCACTAATATTGTGAAAATTTGATTTGCACGAAGCGGCAACCCTGTCAATAAATTGGGAGACCGATCCGTTCCCGGAGGACGGAATAAGGTGGGTCGGAATCCCGAACAAAGCTATTTCCGGAATGCGACTTATTTTTGAGGTTATCTTGGGGTCAGCTCGTTCGAGTGACTTGGAGCCTTTTGTTGAATGGGAAGACGGAAAAGTTGAGGGTGGTTATTTTTAAAGTATCGGTTTGAAAACAGTGAGAGAAGTTCACCTCGCGTTGACAGTACATAACTTCGACGGATGGCAAGATCGGCCTCCAGGATCTCGGTCCAAACAAGTCTTTTGGACCTTCGCAATTTCATCTCACTCTTATTATAAAACTGCCTCTCTCTCAATAGAATCACTTGTTGTAGGAGGCGTCCAAATCCGAATTGGAGAGAAAAAAATAAAAAAATAAAAAATAAAAAAAGAAAGAAAGAAAAAAATCAGCCGAAATTGTTAAAACGCAGGGAACATTTGGAGAATGTTATTCACGATCAATTCAGAGAGGGAGCTCTGTAGCCAAAAAGACAAAACTTTGTAATTCCTTGATGGTGCAGCTTGAAAGTTCTTCAGCTCTGGAATTGAGAGCTTCTAATAACAAACAAAATTCGCGCTTGCTTATTCAATGTAAAATGGGAAAAAAGCAGGGCCGGATTCACCTACTTGCCGCCCCCTTCTCGTTCGTTTTGAAACATCAATAAAAACCATCAAGTGAACGTGCCGTAGGGGTAGGGGTGCATAAGACGCGTTTATTCGTGTTGGACACATTTTTTGCGAAAGCTCTAGGTCAACACTACCAGCAAAATTTCACGGAACTTTGCGCGAAAGTTAAGTTCCGTTAAATTCCGTCAGTTAGTCTCTGCGTGGACAAGGCCCTCCATTTATAAGAAATGAACGAAAAAATAATGAAAGAACAAACATAAATGTGGTTTAATAATTCTAACTTCCGCCGCCGCGCCGCGCTGACCGCACTGTGTTTTGCGCAATGCGTGAAGTATTTCTACAGTCTTGTAGGCGCTATGCGTTTCACGTCGACCGCTGCTGACCGCTGCTGACCGCACTGTTTTTGACGCAATGCATGAAGTATTCCTACAGTCTTGTAGGCGCTATGCGTTTCATGTCGACCGCTGCTGACCGCACTGTTTTTGACGCTATGCATGAAGTATTCCTACAGTCTTGTAGGCGCTTTGCGTTTCACGTCACGATTATTCGGTCACACCAGTGGCGACTCTTGAAAGTTGGCAACTTTGTTTTTCCTCCATTTGAATATATGCAAAAGAATCGATTCTTGACGAGGCGACTTGCCTCACCTAAAATCGATATTTTTAATGGATTTAAACAGAGGAAAAAAAATGTTGCCAACTTGCAAAATCGCCACACCGTTCTGGCGACTGCTCTTAAGCGCTAGCGCTGCCAGAAAAATATCTTTATCAGGAAATCGTCCTGCGTCGGCTAGAGATCATTTTCGTGTAGAAAACCAGAAAATCGATTCTCCTTTTTACTTCATAGATGTGACGGAGAAATTTCTTTCTTTTTAAAAAAAAAAGCCAAAAAAAATTGGAAAAACGACGTGCAGCGGGAAAATCGAAAGTCAATGCACACCCACCTTGTAACCAATTTCAAAATGAGATGAAGTACGACAAAATCTGTCCAGCGGCGTGTCCACAGAGGACAGAAAACCGCGGTGATAGACTTGCTGCGGGTTTTATATGTATAAGTGGATTACCAGTTATTGTCCTCAATATTTATTTTTTCTTTTGTATTTTTCGTAACATTTATTTTTAATTATTTAGTTCATACGGACACATACTTCTCACTTTTGTGCTTGAAAAAATCATTTTTTCGATCACATTTGAATTTAATTTATTAGCCTTGCCAATTTATACAAACTACACCAACGCACGCTTTTTTCGAGTTTTGTTGTGAAAGCGTGGAGGTTTTCGAGGCAAATGTTGTATAATATAATCATTTTGAGGGTATGTAAACCAACGTTATGATCGCGTTACAAGGAATGGTTGGGTATAAAAAAATCGGAAAAATCTCATTACGTAATTTACGGGCAGCCCTTTGCCTAAACCGAAGTTTGGGAGAAAATTTCTAGCCTTTTCCTGACTTTTCCTAGATATTTTTCGGACCATTGAGGCAATTACATCGTGTCAGCCAAGACACTAATTAGATCATTAATAATTCTGAGAGCGTGTTTGCCGCTTGCCAAATGTTGAGAAAAATCAATAAGTCTGGACTCCTTGGACTCCTTTGTCTTCAAAATAAACGAAAGAGAGCATTGACTATTCATTCCTACAAGTGTGTCATAAAGAGGGAGTATCATTTTATTCTTTGAAAATTGGACCCTCTATTTGAAATTTGCGGACCGGTACTTGTTTTACACACTTTTCTTGAATTAGTATTAACATTTTTGAAAAAAGACATGACGGAAAATGAAAATCAGATGGCAAGAAAATTATGAAAAAAGCAGGTCATGTGACTCTCCAATTTGAAATCATGCATAGACGCATTCTTGAAGTCTATTATTTCGCGGCATCAGAAATACTTCTCTTTTACATCTAAAGAATAATAGCATTGGATTTGACCAACACTTCGAAGGGGTCGAATGCACCTTGAGTGTCCCTGGGCTGCAAGTTACTCCTCTTTTTCTCACTGTGTATTTTCTCTTCCAAAATTACTTTCGATTTTTGGACGAAAACAATTAGTTTCCTGACGGAGAGGAATCAGACATTCCTTGAAATAATGACAGGGTTGTCAAAGAATGAAGAAAATGAAATTCCCTGACATTTCCCTGATATCCCTTTCACAATTTCGTAACATTTTCTGACGATTGAAGATATGCCAGATGGTTAAAAATACATAATTTCAAAGAGTTTTTACGCAAAATCTATTGCTTGAAACGTCAAACCTATAGTCTTAAAAGCAAAAAGTTGACTTGACAATTTTTCCCTGACATTTTCGTCACTTTCCCTGACAGTTCCAGGTTTATTCTGCCTTTTTAAAATTCCCTGACTGCGGCAACCCTGTAATGAATTTCGGCGGCCAAGAGATGTAGAGAATTTCTTGGAAAAAAATTCAGTGCAGAGATGATTCTCTTTGACGAGAACCTTGACTTTCAGTCTTGACACCCAAGACTAGATGCAAATGAGTGCAACAAACAGATAAGAGTCAACTCATCCGGTCTTTCCGCAAGACTCAAATGAATACCCTGCATGAAGCGAAACAAGACGTCAAATAAAAATGGAGAATATTTGTCACCTATTCGTCTTGCTTGTAGTATGAGTAGACTCACGCATTACACTTGTAGGTGCAATTTCAGTCTGGAAAGCTGAGAGAAGGGGAGAATGAGAGAAAATAGGTCAATATTATGTTCATTACAGAAACATTCTCTTCTTTTACACTATGATTTCAGTGTTGGATGCATTGATTTACCGAAAATTCGAGCGATTTCTTAACAAATTAACCAATCAGTATTAATCAGTAAAATTAGGTCGATGAGAAAAAATGGGGGGGGGGGGAGGTCATTAATTTTGAAAATCGCTTACGGCTACGGCCTGAATTTAGCCTAACATTTGCGGCAGACAGCGGATCGCAAAATTGGGCAATTGTTGCACCCCTCACCTTTGAGAATTACCGTGTTGAGTGTCACTTTTTTTGTCAGATCAACCCACAGGATTTGGTTGCTCAATAATTTTGTGTTAAATCGACCCAAACCGTAGGTTGCTCTGAGACATCGGAGAGTGAAGAAAGTGTCCTGTGGACCTTATGTACTCGTTTTCATTCCAATACTCAGAGGTTCGAGGAAATAGCGAATGAATCTTATCAATACATCAAACAGGTAAGATTGCATTGATATCGATAGGTTCAACATGTAAACATAGCCTCAAAGGTCAATCGAGTAATCTGTGGGTACGGGTTTTTGTGATAGATTTTTAATTCTTATGGGTACTACATGTACACGGCAATGAAAAGTAAAATTGTTGGAACTTTTCTCTTTTTCAGCTTCTCGAACTTAAATCCTAAACTTTTTTTTAAGGCTTTCTATTGTTTTGAACCAAACGATACATCGAACCACTATCGAATACGATCCATTTACGATCGCGCTGATTCAGACTTTCGTTGAGGCTGTTTGACGCCAGAAAAAGGTTATTTTTCTGGAAAATGTGCATCTACACGTCGGATAAACGGTGACTGACATGTTCTGTGATATATCAGAGGATGATTGACTCCAATTTCTGACATGTAGCGGCTATTACACATACTTTTTACCAGGGTGCGTCTTGAGTGAAACAAGGAACTAACAGTGCGGGGGGACGAATGGGAGTATAAGATCTTGTTTACATTTAAAATGACTTTCAAGCTTTTCACTCCCTTTACCGCGTTTTCTACATAATTTCCTTCGCCGCTGTGTGCCCTGTACCTATTTCCACTCGAAAATACGTTCTTTCAGTTACGAAATAAGGAGGTAAAATGAGCCATGCCTCTGACGTTTCTCGTCTCCACTGAACACCGTTGAATTTACATTCATTCTCTTCCATTCATATCCACAAACGGAGAGCTGGCGAAGAGAGCGGAGATGACGTAAAATACATTGACAATTTTATCGAGCTTTGAAAAAAACCGCGTTCACGCCCCCTCACTTGGAAATGATGTACTTGAACGAGTCCAGAGTAACTTATTACGTAAATTATGTGCGATTCTTTTGAGTATACGTGCATGAGTGCATGGGTGCCTATAAACACAAGCTATGTTTATGCGGAGCCAAATCTCAATCTTATCTTCTCAGCTTATTGTACGATTGAGACTGAAGTTTCAATCGTGGCATGGACGTGTGTAAATAGCTAATTTTACTGTAGTTAGGACACCTTCAAAATATATGTAGTCTCTCTCTCTCTCTTTCTCACTCATTTTCACCCCCTATTTTTAACTTGTTACGTGTCGCGAAACTTCGATTTTAAGCCTTGAACACACATGGCTAATATCTCATAAATGAAGCTCGTGAAACTACCATTCAAAAGAAGCAACAAAAAAATATGAATGAGTTAATGAATGAAACTGGCAAAAGAGCTCTTGAGGAGTGGCGAGGCGTGAATGATCGATTATCGATATCCTTCCATTTGAAGCTGTGGTCAAGAATCGATTATTAAGGTGTTCGTTGCGAACACCCTGTTGATCGATCCTTTTCCGTAGGTTTAAATGGTAGATCAATCAATATATAGCAAAGCACGCCGCGCCACACTGCTCTTGAGGCTGGTGTTTGGATAACTAATCTTCAATGACTATATCAAACGAGCGTGCCGAACAAGACCGGATCTTCAAGAAATGAACGTTATAACATTTGATGCAAGAGAGTGGTAATATAACTTGAAAATGTTTCGTCTTCACACTGTAACGCAGTATCTATTAAGTCACTGCCTTGCATAACGTTATGGCGAAATCTTGAAGAGTGTATTTCGCTAGCTTTCAGAAACAGTCCAAAGATTAAACATGTTTTTATATCTTTGAACTCGAAGGCTAAGTGCGCGAAGGCAGTGATAGGTAAGCATGACCTTAAAATTTAACTGTCTAACACCTCTTTAATTTCTAAAATTATTTTCAAAAAAAATTTCACATACGAACTCCAAGAATCTTGTTCAATGTTCGATATCTAACAGTGTACAAATGTTCGTTTCCGTTCACGCCCCCCCCCCTCCCCAAAAAGAAAAAATAACACATTAAGAATGGTTGTTAAAAAAAGCTTTAAAAACAACTGAGATACATCTAAATCACAGGGATTCCCGAGTTCCACTTAATTTGAAAGCCCAGATACTATTATTTTTTAGACATGTGAACTCTAGCGACGACAAAAGTAATTTTGAGCAAGGATTAAGATCCTAGTTGACTAACACACATATAAAACTAAGATAATGCGAATTTACTAGTAAAAATTGCCTCAAATCAGCGACTCATTCTAAGTTCATTGTCCGGCCGAAAGTCTGTTGGTTCATCTTTATTGAGGTCGGCTACACAAAACCGGATCGAACCAGAACAATTAGGCAGAGGTACCGATTCCATCAACAGTTTCCGCGTTGGGGATGGGAGATTCAATTACGCCCTTACGTATGAAAGGCATCGCATGAACGCGCACAAAAACTCTTCACGGGACGGTTAGCGGTGAGCGACAACAAAAGGCTGCAATCGATCTTCCGAGTATCACCTAACTTTTTTACGCCTGAAAAGTTTCTCACTGCCGCGGAAAGTTGGCCCTCGAAAGGGGTGTTAGATAGGGTGCAAAAATCTGAGAAACACCTCCGTCCTCCAGTGATTTAAGTTAGAAAGTTCATCCAAAACTAGAAGCATCAATCATGCTCCGGTCTCCAGAATCAGTTTACATTCTTGGATGTATATACTATGGGCAGCCTACACTTTCGGCATATTTATTCTTCAGGTATTTTCGAGCCGCATAAGAGTATTCAAGGCTCAATAAATACAATTTGAGAGAGAGCGAAAATAACACAAAAGCTCGGTTCATACAGGAAGTGGAACGCAAAGTACACTGGGAAAAAAAACACATTGGATCTAGAGTCTAGACTCTTGAAAACATTGACAAGAAAAAATACTCTTGATTTAATCGGATTTTTGCTTGATTCAAAAAAAAAATCCGCTTAAATTAAGAGGCTTGGTTCTTGATTCAAACTAGATTCTGATTGAATCAAGAGTATTTTTTCTTGTCGATGTTTTTAAGAGTCTGGACTCTAGATCCAATGAGTTTTTTTTCCAGTGTAACCGAATCTTTCATATGATTTTGAGGTCTCTCCATTGTTCTTTTTCGAGATTCAACGCAAACCGTGTCAAAAATTGACACTTGGAGTTGTTTTGTGTTGTAAATCAATACTAGCCTCAGTTCAGGTGCCTTGTAGCCAAAAGATGCTTTGGAGCCGAGTAAATTCTATACGTGACTACTACAATTTTTTCTTCTTGAAGAGTGTCGACTAAAAGGCGAAAAAAATCTGACTCATTTTTTGTGATCTTCCGGTCTATTTTTTCTACAGTTGATACACACATATGTATTGAATGAAGAGCGTGCGTTTATCGCGTGTCAAATGTGAAACATTAAGGTACTTATGGACTCATAGAGAAAATAAATTCGTCTTAGAATATATATTAAAAAAAGTGAAGATGAACAGTTAACTTTTAAAATTGTATCATGATGGAGGGAGAGTGATTTCGCTTTCATTTAATTTCCTCGAATCTTGCTGAGAGGCATTATTGTCTTGTGCTTTTCGTGGAACAATTCGTTGATTTGAGATTTTAATGCTCTAGGTTTATAACTGTCGCTGTCTTCTTTACAGAATTGAATCTCTTTTGAAAAGCGTATTACTAGGTGATTCGAATACTTTCGTGTCTTTGGATTGAAATTTATCCATGCAATGGAGTTGGTGAGGAACAATAACACGGTAGTGAATGAGACAATGGAGTTTTTAAGTATAAGTAAAAATTCCTTGTCAAACTCTAACTTTATCTAATTACTGACCGATGAGGTTCATGCTAGGTCAGTTCTTGGTCTGAATTATGGGGTAGTTCTAAAGGCAAGATAAAGTGCGCGACGTCTAAAAAGCAACATTATCGTGTCTCGAACACTGACTAAAGCTTTTTCCGTGTAAGCGCGAACTAGTTAGCCGATTTTAGGACAGAGGAGGAAAATAGGTAGAAAAAGGAAAATGCCCGTGTATCAGAATTGATTTTCACCATTCGATGAAAGACAGGTAATTTGTTATGCACGACTACAATTCTACGCTCGTTGACTTGATGAAAGGTATACGAAAAAATCGAAAATTGGCTGATGAGAAGTGTTGAGAGGCGTTGAGGCGAACTGCTGCACAGTGGGCAAAATTTCAGTCTGTTTAGCCGACGATCGAACGAATTAAAAAAAATATTTCGGAGCATGAGCGCAAATTTGAAGATATTTTTATTTCAAAACCTGAACCTATGTATTTTTTGACGATAGATCTCACGGAGAGAGAAAAAGATAAAAAGCTCTAATTATGATGGTTGTATCATTTTGGTAAGTTTCAATTCTGACTTAGACAAGACATTCTTTTTTCCTGAGTGTTTTTGCTTTTCCCTGACATTTTAATAAACTTTCCACTTCGATTTTTTCTTTTGAATTACACTCACTACTGCTAAACGCACCTCGACAAATTCTCTAACTTTTCCTGTGAATTTTCTGGCCTTTCCTGGTCACCGCAAAATCCTGAAAGCCGGCAATCCTGCATACACTTAAAATTTTATTTTCGGTAAATTTTATTATTTTACCGAGGCGATATTTTTTTTAGGCGAGTAAAACAAAATTTTAAGTCGACCTCCTGGTTTCTACCTCAACTGATGGACTCCTCTATAGGCTGCCGGTTGCGAAGAGATTTCATTCAATTTTGAGTCCAGCAAGTTGACAGCATTCTTTCCTTTCACTGGTAAAAAAACCCTCTTCGACCAATGCCACATTGCATTGAGTTAAGAGTGTAGTTTCTTGTCGCCGGATTTAAGAGTCTTGAACTCTTGTTTCAAGCGGATTTTGCACTGATTCAAGCGGATTTTGCATTGAAACAAGAGCCCAGACTCTTAAATCCGGCGACAAGAAACTGCACTCTTGAACCAAGAGGTTTTTTTTTTACCAGTGTTCCCTTAAACCCTGTGCTGAATAATCGATTCTCGTCGGAGTACCTTACACCTCCGAGAATCGATTCATTTCCATGCATGGGTTTAAGTAGGGTTTAAGTGGAGAGAAAACAATGCTGCCAACCTGCTGGCTCCACCGACGCGGAGTTTGATCAGCAAGCTTGACCAATGACCATTGCGCAACAGGAGAGGGCGAAAGGAAGGGGGGATAGCGTTCAGTGAAACGATGAAAAATTGGAGCGAGTAAGGAGCGGTTCTTGAGGGTCAGGGACTTTGCATGACTAAATCCCGCTAACTACCCTCAATTATTCGCAAGGTTTTTCCTTCGAGTCCGGGCAGCCGACACCGGCCGAGTCAACTGAAAAGAAAACACGAAACTCGCACGCTCCTGCACCAGTGGCGTGGCGTGAATGATCGATTATCGATAACTCGCCATTTGCAGCTATGGTAAAGAATCGATTAATAAGGTGTTCGCTGCGAACACCCTGATAATCGATCTTTTCTCATAGGTTTGAGTGGCGTATCAATCGATACATCGCAAAGCACGCCACGCCACTGTCCTGCATACGGGCCCGTGATAAAATAATCATGTTCCGCGAATGATCCCCCGGCCCTCTACCTTCCCTTAATCCACGCCACCGAGGAAACATACAACAAAGGCGTGGCGTTGCGCCACCAAAAAGCTTTGTTTCAAATTCCGGCAGCTCCAGGCATTCTGCAAGGTGTCCACGCAAAGTTACGGGCGGAAAATTGCTCAACTTTCCCCGACGGACAAAAGGGGTGTTCTGTCGTGTCAGGGAAAAACGTCGTAAGCGCTTTCAGGCGTTGCCAAATTTCCTCTGGTAAATCACTAATTTTGAGGGAAATTCTTGAATATTTTTCTGCCATTTTCCGAGATAATTTTGTTTGTAATTTGATCTAAAGTGTCCAAAAGTTTCAAGGAAAAATATTCATAATTTCCTCAAAAATAAACGTTCTATCGAACGAAATTTGGCAAATCTGGGATGTTCATACGGCGTTCTTCTTTAGCACGGCAGTGTTACATTGAGAGAGAGAGGAGAGGGGGGACTTCTCAATCCGCAAGGTTTCGTGTTTTGCCTGCTAAGTAAAAACGTCGAATAAGCATTCAAATATTGCCAAATTTCTTCGGTGAAAATTTTCGTTTTTGAAGAAATTTTTGAAAATTTCTCTTTGAAAGGTTCAGACTTTTTAGATCAAATTGCGAACAATCTCCTGTGAAAAATCGAAGGAGAAATACTCACATATTTTCATGAAAATTTGTGATTTGTCAAAGGAAATGTGGCAGCGCCTGATGACACATACGGCGTTCTTACTTGGCGCCGCAGAGTTGTGGGGATGGTCACTTTTGTTTCTCGTTTCGTCCGTTACCACTGTGCGCCGGAGAATCTGTCCTTCAACCGTCCGTCACCTAAATAATACGAAAAATGATTTGCTCAAATTTCATCCTTCCGAGATCTACTAAGCCCGAAAAGATTTTCAGAACAGCGAGGGCTGTGCTAAGCTCATCATTGCACTCGCTGGTAAAAATTGGCAGTAGAATGTGTGTTCCAAAATACTATAGACCTAAAGCCGGCTGTAAGATTTCCAATAGCTTCTGTAGCCGTCTGTACAATTTCTTATAGCCATTTATAGCCGATGGCGATTAAGCAACAGCCAGACAATAAAGTTTATGCTAAACGTTACTAAATACGGATACTAGGACTTAGTTAGTTTCTGGACTACCGCTCTTTTTTTGTGCAGTAGTATCTTGATTTATTTTGCGAGGAAAGCTTCTTACTTTTCAATGCCTGTCATTCCTAATACGTTGGAGCGCCTTCAATTTCTTATGATACTGTGCAATACCTCTGGTGTGAAATAGTTGCTTCAGACGCCGTGGAACGCTGCGGCGCGGCGCGGCGGGCGGGCAGAGAGCGCGAAACGCGCATTGGCGCCTACAAACCTAACTGGGATACTTCACGCATTGCGCAATGCGTGAAGTATCCCTGTTAGGTTTGTAGCGTCGCCGCTCCGCTTTGTGTTAGGCTCTAATATTTAATCTCGCGGAGTCAGCGTTTTTCAACTCATGATTTCGAAATGTTTGCACACTCTGTATGGATTATTCTCATTTTAATTGATGAAAAAAAATATGTTTTAAAGGAAAATAACGTATAATGTGTGTTTTGTAAATAGGAAAGTAGTCCCGTGTCAAACTTAATAATTTCCAAAGCACACGAATTTCTACACAATTTCTTCTAGCCTTTTATAGCCAATGGCGATAAAGTTTAAAGCCCGGCGATAGGAACTATAGCCCGACTGTATACTTTTTTATAGCTTCGTATAGCCCGGCTATATGATTTGCTCCGCTTTCCACAGCCAGCTATATGATTTTCAATAGCCTTCTTTAGTCGGCTTTAAGAACTCCTATGGTATTTTGAAACGCAGCTCCTATCGTCAATTTTTACCAGGGCTGGCCACTCTAGTTCCAGCCCAGACGCCTCTAAGCTCGAGCTTTGTGTAAGTACAAAATAAATAACTGGACAAGATACGAGTTTAAGAAGTCTGGTAAATGTATCCCTTTAAAATTTTGCGTAGAACACGACTCGTGTAACGAAAATTATTGAAACTGCTCTTAATCAAAATATCAACGATTTTATTTAGCAAAATAAAAGGTTACAAAAACTTTGAATTTCCCTACGTGGCTATATACTGACAAAACTGATTTAATGCATCACCTAAATTAGTGCATTACACCAACGGAAGTTGTTAGTATGAAAATAACTTAAGTACAATGAAATTATTTGGTAGTAATTGGTGTAGAACATCAGTTCTCTCGGTGTACAGCGTCCACTCGGGTTAACTGGAGCAAGCAATAACTTTTTCCCAAGTGAGGCTCACAAAATTTTCATTACTCGTATTTTCCAACTTATTGATGGTTTATTTTCTTCTTCTTGGCTTGATACAAATAAAACTGCACAGTTTAATTTATCTAAATTGATTCTAAATTTAACTGGATTCGGACTCTTTTAAAAACTCGCGTGGACGCGAGTTATTTTTGGCATACCTACTGTACACCTTGATAACCAGGATTCAGGCGGCTCATTGTCAGTCCGCTTATTCAATGAAATATCACATTGATTATTCATGATTTTAGAGGGGCATTCAACTGTTAGGGCCACCCCCGCTCGCTCCTTTCAGAGATAGAACAATGCCTAAGGAAGTTAGCAAAATGGAACGAGCAGAGCTTTTCACGATGAATGGTGCACCACTTCACTTGATAGATTTTTATTGGACATTGGTGCGGATTATTTTGAGTCGAGTTTATTGTCAGTATGCGCTGAGAGACTGTTACCGATTTTGGCAAGAGATCCCGTCTTTCCTTCCCGTGAATTTGAGAGAATTTGACAACACTGCGAAGGGCAACTAATGAGGCTCATCGATTTTGCAGCTGCTGCGATGAGCAAATAACCGACTTCACACGATCGAATGCCAGCGAGTGATTCATCACGAATCAGACATTGATGACTGATGAATGAGGACTTACATTCGTTAGTGGTTCGTCTAATAAGGCGATTCATCATCGGAAGCTTTATACTGGATTGCCAAGAATTTCATTCAAAGATAAGCAAATTAATAAATAAATCATTACATACATAGGTATAGGTACTAAATAAAAATAATTGGAATAGTTATTTTTCAAACAATCAGAACGCAAACCGACTTAATTGAGACGAAACGAAACTAACGATACTTAAAAAATAACTCTATCTTCGTCACAATCGACAGAGAGACTTTGTCCAGAAACCATAATATTAGAAAAAAAGAGAGTAAGCTCATGGACCTAGGTGCAGCAAACATTTGTCAGATGGCACTGCATTAAGTTTGGTAATGCTAAGATTGCATGCGTGACGTGTTAGGCTAAATTTTACAACGTAAAGGCTGGTCAGAAGTTGTCTGTTGCTGCATTATGCGCTCAACTATTCTACCTCAATCATGGTAATTATAACCGAAAACAACGTAAAATTGACTGAATATAGTATACTATTTTGTGAGACCAATTGTATTAAAAAAATCACTCTGAATTCATGGGTTAGCTGCCCTTTTAGGCCCTAAAAGCTCCATGACCTAACCTCAAAATTACCGACAGGTCCGCACTCTCCCCATACAGGTATACCCTATTCCTACGTGCAAATTGGTGAAAAAAAGCGGAGAAGATTTATTGGCGAGCAGAATTTGGCCGGAGCAAACAAGGCATTGTTGCTAGAAAGTGCTGACAAATCAGCACATTTCTCCAGTCAAACTCATGGAAAATATCCAAATTTTCCCGTACAATCTGTCAACCTTGATACAAGATTGCGGGGGCGGGAGTCGCACAGTGGATCGAGTCAATGGAAGAGGTCGGACATGAAATTTTTGACTAAAATTGCAAAATTTGATATTTATTTCGTCACATTTTAAATTTAAAAAAGTGCTTATGGAAGAAAATTTTACGAGGCAACCAATAGAACCACTTTTAAAACCTCAGAGTTTTGTATAAACGGAGTTATAAGCTCTTTAAGTTTCCAAAATTTGTCCGAACTCTTCCATTGACTCGATCCACTGTGAGTCGGTGGATTCGGGTGTATCGGCTCTGAGTGGCGGATAATGGGGTAATAACTCAGGCTAATTCGCCGTCATCACGCCGTCGGTGCTGACCTGGTCCCGCTCCCGCTCTCAGAACGACGAGTCCAAAAAAAGAGGGCGCCGAGCACAGGGATATGGAATTAGGGATCCATGATTCCACACCAGGGACCAGGGGCACAGGGGACACGAACGCGTCGCGGCGCCCGGCGTCGGTTTCGGCTACGAGGTTGGAACGCTAATCGGCATAATTGTTATTGTGGCCCGCCTAGAACCGCTAGTCAGTACCGCGCTAAGGAAGAACCTCGTATGAGCCTTAAGGCGTTGCCAAATTTCCGTCAGTAAATCACGAATATTCGGGAAAATTTGAAAATATTTTTCTTCAAATTTTTCAGGTAATTTTGTCCGCAATGTAACCTATGGTTCCTGAAAATTTCAAGGAAAAATGTTCGTAGCTTTCCTCAAAAATAAACATTTTACCGAGGGAAATTTGGCAACTCTCGAATGTTCATACGGCGTTTTTCCTCAGCACGGCAGCGGTAGCCGCCGAGTGACAGAGTCGCAGTCAGGTCGACGCGGCAATTGCCCGTCTCAATCGAGTGTGTTATTGCCTTGTCAATGAGAAACATTTACCTCCTGCCTCACTATCGCACGAAGCAGAAAGTTCCGACACTTCCTCCACTTTTAACCAGATTTTACGGCGCTCTGTGACGCCCGACCGGCACAGCATCCTGACCAATTACAACCCTTCAAGGAGTTGCGGCACTCCCTCATTTAATCTACTATTGAACCCCCTGTCGCCATGCTCTCACTACTGGGCGTCCCCTTCGTCTACTCCCAGGAGGACGCCAATGAAGCATTTTCTTAGCGGGCCTTTTTGCCATCATCCTGTAAACATGATCAAATCAGACTAGCTGTTTGGTCAAGACGTTGAAGACGATGGCATTTTCGACTTCCACGATCTGAAGCACTTCATCATTACGGACCCGATCTCTTCTAGGCATTCCTATCGACCTACTCTAGAAATCCATATCCGTTGTTCTCAGCATAGGGTGTGTCTGTTTAAATGAAGAGGAAATATCAAGGAAGGTTTCGAAAAATCACGTTACCGAGTTTTTCTAAGAAAAAATAAGCATGACAGGAAAGTCTGCAACGTCACAAACAGAGATTCCGCACTTCGGCCGCCGAAATGCTCATCATTTTTATACATGGGGAAATCAATAAAAATAAGATTTTGTGGCGAGAATTAAAGAACATCTTTCTTATTGTCTAATGGAAAATTAAGCAAGAAGTAAATTGCGCGATCCAAAATCTTGTACGTCTAGCTCACAAAGAATGGCTCGATGAGACTTTTCCACCGCTATACAGCTCCGTAGAAACGAAAATTTCGAAAAAATCTAGCAAGGCTTCCCCAATATTTCTCCTTCTAAATGGGGTTCCCGACGGCTCCCTCAATTCGCGCGCTACCAGACCAGTCGTCATACGGTCGGGAAAATTCTGCACCCATGCGAGAAAACAGCTTTCTTTGCTGTTTTCTGGTTCTCTTCCGAGAAATGCACGTTGCACCAAAGGGACGATTGAATACGCTGAGATAAATTTGAGTCTAACGAGACAGGTTTTCTCATCATAATAAAATATTTCTGGCTGTTTCTACCAGAAAAATTTCAAAACGACGAAGACATGGTGGAACGAGACATTTATGAGGGGACAGCTAAAGTATAAAAAACACCAGGGGTGCAGAATCTTCCAAGCTTCCACATTTTCAGGCGCCCGCCCACGAACTTTCCACATTTTTTTAATCGGCTTTCCACAACATGTCCCACGAATTTCAAAAAAGATGACCTTGTTTTCGGTTTTTCGTTGACTTTTGACGGATGACCCTTCAAAATTTTCTCTCATTCCACATTTTCGGGGCTTTTCCACATTTTCACGCGCCCGGGCGGGCGCGTGATCGGGCATTTTCTGCACCCCTAGTAAAAATACTGGCAGTAGATAAGATCGTATCTTCGGTTGTCAAGCCGAATGGCTGAATTTCCCGGTTCGATAATTGTTTTGAGATTGAATCGGAGAGGAGCTAAAATTGGCACCGTTGGTCATATCTCCACTTGCATATCATTAGCAAAACTGCAGTCCCGAACGAATTGTGACGGATCATTTCGTGACGGTTCTGTCTGGGCGTTCGCGTCTAAATCGGTGAAAATTTAATTAGTGAGCTGAGCATAAAATTTTGATTGCAGAATGGATATAGTGGACAAGGACAAGAGAACATGGACACGCAACGAGCACGAGCCATTAGACTGTAAGTTATAGGGGTTGGTCTAAGGTAACGTGACCACGTCCGCTAGGTGTACCTATCGGTGGTTCTGCATTTATGGTGCAATATTTCTGACAATGAAAAACGGCATTTTCAGCCTTCTGTACATAAAATGATGGCCGAGTTCCACGAGCTTAAGGAGGAACAAAAATGCATGAGAAAACCGTCACAATCCTTGTGCCGCATTTAAATTGCCGCACGGCGGATCGAGTCAATTAGAAAGGCCAGACATGACATTTTTCGCTACAGTTGCAAATTTAGATGTTTATTTCGCCACATTTTAAATTAAAAGAGGTGCTACTGAAAGAAAATTTTACGAGGAAACCAATGGACTCACTTTTAGAACCTAAAAATTGTGTGTAGACCGAGTTTTAAGCTTTTAAAATTTCCGAATTTTGTCCGACCTACCCTACTGACTCGATCCACTGTGTGCCGTTTCAAATCTGATACGGATACTTAGAAAGATAGAGATAGGTAATTCGTTGTTTCTCTAACGAAGAATGTAACTACATTTCAATGCTACCAGATTTTCCAGCGCGAATCGCATTTTTACCTGGAGAATTATGAGAATTTCTGTCAGAAAATTTCGCGAATTTTTCTATCAAAAATCGGACTTTTCGACGTAAATGTGCGGGTTTATTCTCAAAAAATGTAATAGTTCGAGTCAATTTTGCAACCTTAGAATGGAGTTACGCTCCTTTGTGCGGGTATGGCAACGGGTTCCACAGTTACTTTAAAATGTCTGTGTTTACAGTTACTTTCAGAAGCTTTTCTTTCGGTTAGATCAACCAAAAGGACTTGGATCGACCAAATTTTCGCTTGAATCGACCGAAGCAGTGGGTTACCCTAATACATGATGAAAATGTTGCCTGTTGAACCGATGTGCTTTGGTTTATCTCAATGTCACTCAGATAAAGTTATAGTAGTATAGTAGATATAGTAGTTTGGTACTTGCGACTAAACTCGCCGATGTGATTGAGGTTCGGCCCTGGCAGTTTGCGCAAGATTTTATTGGCGAGGTTAAAATTTTTCGACCCGAAGATTTGGTACGAGTATGAAAACTTCGCCAAAAGATATTAATCACCCGTTTAGGTTATCTCGTGGGTTCCTTCCGATATTGACACATAAGTAATGTCCGTTATACTTTTTCTTACTGTACACAATTCGGTGACCAAACGCCTGAAAACTTCACGTATCATCCCCATCACCCTACCTCCGAACTTAAAATTATTGATTGAAAACATCCTGTTGAAAGTTAGTCTCCACGAGAACCCTAAAAGCACAAAAATGCAATATCCCTGCAATCGTGAGCTGTGCTGGAAAAAAGCACCTCCACGCACAGTTGTACAGAAAAACATGTGGATAAGGGACATGAAGGGACGATACGGGAGCGTTTCTCTTCCTTTGCGATTCGAAGTTGGCTTCTTGAAAGATAAATTTTGATCAATTTTTTTTTTTTTTTTTTTTTTTTTTTTTTTTTTTTTTTTTTTTTTTTTTTTTACACTTCAAATGCCTCCGAGGGGATAATCCTGCGCTGTTCAGTTTTATTCCCATCCTCCCGCAGTCCCTACTCATTAATCAGCCTCAGGCATATATTATTTGACACCATCAAAATCGAGTGACCTGACCGGGAATCGAAGCCTGTATCTCCTGATTAGAGAGCCACGTGAGGTTTACAAAGGAATTAATTACAATTAATCGATGACAATGATTTTGATTAGATTTTTGATTAATATAAATGTAGTTCCGGATATTTTTGGAATATTTGCCCCCCCCCCCCCCCCTCCTCACAGAAAAATAAGCCTCCTCTGAACACATTAGTGCCCCCCCCCCTGCAAAATTATCTCCCGTGAGAGGGAAGGTCAAGTCCAGATTAGTAAGTCCCAAGCAACTGCATACTTTTTTCATCCTTCTGGATCATATAAGTGATCAGGAAAGAGAAATATAGAAGTATTTTGCATTCAAATCTCGGAGCCCCTTTCCTGGTCTCGGGCTCATTTTACAGAGTCTGCAGTTGCATAAACGGTTGTTCATTGAAGTTGAACACTGAACAGAGTGTTCGTTTCATTGATGTGCTCCTATTTGCCTGATTTTCAGACTGGGCTAAGGCTATTTTTCATTGATTGAACCGCCATACCAAATATTCTGAGTACAATGATGTTGCCTTCTTCGGTCCCTTCATTTGGTGGTTTCTACTTGGGACATCAAGGGAGCATATTATTAAAGTACCTATGTAATCCCTCCATTAGTTCATGATGATCAATTTATTTATTTATTTTTTATTATTTTTTTTTAAAACATTTTTCTTTTATAGGTAACATGAGTACAGCTTTTTCTCAAAATATTTTGCACTACATACTGAAAATTGATGATGGGAGTGAAATATCAATTGGACTGATTATCAGTCAACATAAGTGTGAAATTAATTTAGATTTCTCAGGAAGCAACACAATGTAGGGGACTATTTTATATTATTCGGGTACTGAAGTGTAGCATTTTATATTTACAAGGTTAAATAATTAGGTACCAACAGCTGAATATTGCACCTTGGAAGATATAATCTTTAATGGGTGTTTCCTTTTATTGACGTCAGGCTCTCTTCACCGTAAAGAAAGCCTGCCCAGCACTAATGGAGCTACTCGTTAGAAATAAATTTATATTTCTTCTGTCTATTGATATTATTTTTTATTCAATTATGTGGTAGTCACACTTTTCTTGATTCTTTGATTAACTTAATTTTTCACAGTACCCCATGTATTCCAGGTAGGTACTAAGAAAAATTAAATTATATCACAGATTGAGGCATTAAAGATATATATACGTCAGGATCAATATTCTTAAATTTACAAGCAGATTAATATTTTAATCTACCTTCTCAAGGTACTTTTGATAGTAAAAGAGAAAGATGTTATTTTACTGCAGAAAAATTGAATTGATGAGTAAGAATAAGTAGTACAAAACTTTTTTCACCCAAAATTGGACTGGATTAAAAACAAAATCAGGAGAGCATTTAAGGTACAAAAATCATGAATGCAGTTAGAAGTACCAATGGGCTTACTTTCACAGCTATAACATAGCCCTGAATAGAACCTAACATAACCAGAGGAATGATGCGAACATTTTGTCACAATCGGCATAAAGTGTGATCAGCATCATTCTTGTCAGAATTATATCAGTCATTCTTAAAAATGTAAGAGACACAAATGAATGTAGTTATGAGAAGACATAATTAGTGAGAACTGTTAAAATCAACCCATCCTGAATCTCAGAGCTAATTTTTATTTCAATTTCATCAAACAATTTATCGCATTATTTGTTAATTCAAGGCTTAGAATGGATTGACTGGAAGTCGCACGACAGTTTCTATGTACTGATTTTCAATTTAAGCCATTAAGTCTATTTTGAGAGCGAACAATTTTACTCTCCATCCCATGTGTTTAAAATTGTTCTGTCCAAAACTAGAATTACCTTATATTTTGGAAATGTACTCCATGCCGGCAAGACAAATTTATGGGCAGTATACATGACATTTCAAGCCGTAGAAAATCATTTAACTGTGAGGATGGTACATATTTTCGTTCTTGTTATTCTCTCCAAACGGATGCAAATATAAAGCAGTTCTAAGCGTAAACCATTCAGGTTCGGAGCCGGAATGGTCTAAATGATGACCTCATTAATTACAGCCTCCAATGGGTGTAAGCTATTACATAGCAACAATTGGAAAAACTTAGATTAGTGTTGTCCTAATGGGCACAGGTGAAAGAACCTTCCGTGATCCAACAACTTTTGGGTGAAAAGTATGCATTAAAATCTCTGAACAAAAAATAAAGAGACATATCTACCTAGATACTTCCTTTCAATTCTAAGTACCTGCTAGAGATAAATGTAAATTGAAAGTTTCTTCGGTAGGTGCACATAAACTTGGAAATAAAGACAGATAATTATAGATAAACCTCCCACTCAGTAAAATTCCCTATTATGAACTTATAAATAGCTATGCAACATATTCAATGACAAAATTTAACATATTAGACAGCAATATTAAAATTAAGTAAATAAAAATGAAGTAATCACTGAACATGATGCTGGAAAAGCACATCAAATGATGGAACAGAAAAGATCCTCGAATTGAAAAGAATTGGCTCCTCCACCAAGTTCATCACATTTATGTTCAACATAGCTATTTTTGTCTCTGACTAAATCTGGGGTAAAATATTTGAGGAAGAAATTTATATTTAAAAAAACACGACCCAACTTACGTGATATAATTTTCGTAAACCGAGCCGAAGTTGAAAAGGAGATAAACCGACGAAGGAATTTATCCTGACCGAGAGAAGAACAAACTCGAAAAGATCACTTTGAGAGGAAAAAACATGATAACAAAAATAAACCATTATCAGCACGAAAAATTGAGGTTAGACTTGCCTGTGCTGTATAGTTTAGCTAATTCCTGAGCACCTCGGTGGGTTGGCCCCCATCTGGGTTGAAACACTTCCTGCGGGAAACGCGACACTGATGAATTGCAATTGGGATCATCCTCGAGCATGGAATTTTCGAAGATCTCTTGCTCCGTTTTCACGGGAGCCAGGAACGAGGCTGCCATACCTCGGCGCCCGCACTTGACACACACTAGCGCCACCGCGCGACTGCTCCGCTCGGGAACTGAATCTGAGCTATGTGAGTCACCAACCAAAACAAACCGCCTGCTGCGAGGCTCTCCCGCAACGCTGTCCCAGTCCAGGGACGAGTTCTACGCCCAGTCCCGACGAAGTCCCGCGGCCCGGGATCCCGGATATCAATAACGCACGCACAGCACAGGAACGAGTCACGCTTTTCACCGATTCCTTATCACTACACCCCCCCCCCCCCGCCGGTAGCGCCGCGCCGCGTTTCAGCTCTATTCTCTCGGCTTCATTCGTCATCGCTCGCGCTCGGAGCTTGCCTCGGTTTAAGTTAAACTAACTCACGGGTCGCGGCCCCCCGTTCCCCCCTCGCGCGTCGGCGTCGCGACGCTTCCTATCCCACTCTATCATGCATAAGTGTCCCGGCTTCCCCCTCCCCTCCTCAACGAGCGTTTTCTCTGTTTGTTTCACAACTTACTTGACTTGATGACTCATAAAAAACGATGGCGGTTCATTCTCTGGAATTCGCGCTGATTGTTGGTACCTGGACGAGCAGGATTACGTCCCCGCCACGTGCTTGCAGCTTTACTCTCCCCCCCCCCCCCTGAATCAGACAAGATTACACTGGGAAAAAAAAACACATTGGATCTAAAGTCCAGACTCTTAAAAACATCAACAAGAAAAAGTACTGTTGATTGAATTGGATTTTTGCTTAAATCAAAAGGAAATCCGCTCAAATTAAGAGGCTTGGTTCTTGATTTAAGCAAAAATCTGATTGAATCAAGAGTACTTTCTTTTTATTGTCGATGTTTTTAAGAGTCTGGACTCTGGATCTAATGTGTTTTTTTTTTCCAGTGTAGGATGAGACGTCCACACAGAATCTGCGTATGATCCGGAAAAAATATAGATTGATGTGGAAGGGTATGATCCTAAGATCATCACTAGGAGGGTGAAAAGCATCAGGGTTAAACTGGATTATTGAAATTATCCGGGGAGGGGGGTGGGAGGGTGGTTCGTCTACACTCTACAGTCACAACTTTACATTAGGGTGATTCGATTTGGTCGAAATTGTGTGCAGTGTAACACATCGACGCAGTAAACAAATCTCGGCAGAGTTTGACTTTTCAGCAATAAAAAAGGATAAAGCCCTTGCGCATGATCCTAAAGAATCTATCTCCCCTGAAAAATTTGCAAAACTCAGAGGCATGGCAGCAGGATTCTTTGATAGCAGGAACAGTCAAAGCAGCAGTTAGTGTCACGTGCGACGGATATTAAACTAATCTCATTATAACGCCTGGATGCAACTATTCGAACTTCGACGATGTCCGTGTTGCATACACACATGAGTGAAGGCGTTTTGACTGTAGACACTAACCGGCAGACCAGGAAACGCAGAGAAGCGAGTCAATGGGAGGAAAGGGACAAAATGTGAAAACATTAAAAGCTCATATTGATGTCAACACGGACACGTAGAGGTTTTAGGTTTTCTTGATTATCTCGTAAAATTTACCATAGGGCGCACCTCATACAATTTATAATGTGAGAAATTCACATAAAAATTTTTGGTTTTAGTAAAAAATGTATGTCCTTCCCATCTGATGGGTTCGTTTCATTATTGAATGGGCTTTACTGCGAGGATCTAAAAAGACAAAGTGCCTTCAATTCTTCAATAATACTTCGGAGACATCTCTTGGACATGAATAGTTCCGCTACAAATCGCATACTCTACACATCATGATATCAAAGCTGAAGTACAAGAGACACATCACAAAAGTTGCATATGCCTGTGAAATATCTTTGTTGTAGTGCAAACGAAGAATTGAAAGCGCTCTGATATTTTGGATCCTTGCAATAAAGCTCGCCGTTGCTGCTACGGCTCCATGCAGGCTGGGCTTGTCGATTTCCTTTGACTTTTTGCAATGGTGAATGGATAGATGAAGTGCGCTCCAGCTAGAGTTGTAAATAGCAAATGGGTGGTTTTTATAGGAGGATTAGAAATAAACAAGTGGTTAGAAATGAAAATAAAAGAATAATAACTATGCAAAACGATAATCCGGGTATCGGAACTTGGCTGATTTGAAAACGCCTTCAAATGCGGTGTGATACCTCACGCATTCCGGAGAGTTCAAATAGTTGTATCATTGCGCCTTAGAAATGCGGCGGAAGATTACAATGGAAATAGCCTCCATGCACGCTGGCCTTTTCGACTTCCATTACCATTTTTGTAGTCATGAATGCGCTTACGTGCGCTTCAGCGAGAACTGTATTTAGCAAATGGGTGGTTTTTATAAGAGGATTATAATTAAACAAGTGGTTAGAAATGGAAACAAAATAATATGAACTATGCAAAACAATTATTCCGTTAACGGAACTTGGCTGTTTTGAAAACGCCTTTAAATGCGGCTAGTTACCTCACGCATTCCGGAGAGTTCAAATAGTTGTATCATTGCGTCGTAAAAATGTGACGGAAGATTTAAATGGAAATAGCCTCCATGCACGCTGGGCGTGTCGATTTTCTCTGAAATTTTTGCAGCGGGGAATGCGCATAGCTGAAGTGCGCTCCAGCTAGAATTGTATTTACAAATGGGTAGTTTTTCTACGAGGATTAAAAATAAACGAGTGGTACGGAATACAACAAAAGAATATGAACTATGCAAAACGATTATCCGGGTATCGGAACTTGGCTGTTTTGAAAACACCTTCAAATGCGGCGTGATACCTCACGCATTCCGGAGAGTTCAAATAGTTGTATCTTTGCGCCTTAGAAATACGACGGAAGATTAAAGTTGAAATTTCCTTCATGCACGCTGGCCTTTTCGATTTCCGTTAACATTTTTGTAGTCATGAATGCGCTTAAGTGCACTTCAGCAAGAACTGTATTTAGCCTTTCCTATTTTTTTTCTTAAATCGAGGAATTGCCAAGTCCCGAATCCGATCTAATTTGACAAGTCCTCAGACGCATCGCTACACTCAAGAGAAAGATTCATGCAAATCGGTTTGGTAGGTCTTCAAATCTCACTGGTGGCACAAAGTAATCGCTTATTCTTTTTTAAAAATATGTAGATAATGTACTAAAAGTTTGACTTTATTTTTTCTGGACAAGTGACACGTCTACCACAGAGCAACAAAAGTTAATTATAAAAAAACCATTAAGATAGCTTGCTTTATGCTTTCACGAAACCAAAAACAAATCCGCGGGGGAGAGGAAATAAAGGAATACCTGTCAAAAACTTCATGTTAATATTGCTTCAAAAACTTTGCTTGACAAACGATGTCTCGAAGGAACGATGTTTTTCTTTGTTGAAAACAATAAGAGACCTGGCATGCTTTCTTGTTATGTTAAACTCATGTGAGTGAGTTAAACGCGAGCAAATGAGGAATGTCCTCAAAACGCCTTCAATATTTGCGTTAGGCCACACTAGATACACTCGAGAGCGCACGCTACGCTATTTTCAAAGGCACCGCATTAGTTGTATTGTGAAAATGACGGAGACTTAATTTCATGCATACAACTAGGAACTTGTCGATAAGAGAATATTTATTTTTCCTGAACCTGAAAAACTTTTAATTTTTTTTTACACGTTAAAAGAACTTCGTTCCGCCTTGACTCAAAGGTTCTCATTATTTGCGACGCGCAGTGAGCAAAATGTGCTTTAATATGGAAAGTTGAATTCCTCGAGCGGAAAACCGGTTTTGAGTTGAAAATATAAATTTCAGCTTTCGATGTTGAATACTTTCAAATGCTCTCAGAGACACAAGGGAAAAATTTCAAGTCATAATTTGCATTGTTGGCTATGTTTGAGGCATTTGCAGTGAATCTTTCGTAATACACGTATCAACGTGCGATTTTCTCAATTTCCTCTTTTTATTTAAATTTCTGCATAAAGGTCGATTTCTGACGTCCGGGATGTTCTTTTTGCCACATCATGCAGAATGAGCTCATTTAAGTTGTCATATTTATACAGCTACCTTGTTTTTTTTTTTCTTCGTCCACGCATAAGGCTTTTGCCCCGCTACGTCATGGTTGAGTAATTCTTTTGAATGACTACGTATGCCCGTATGCGTGGTTTTTCTGGAGAACAGCTTTTCTGATCCTTTGTATTCTACGTACCCTTAGGTAAGTATTCTAAGGTACCCTTAGGTAAGTATTCTAAGGTAAGGTTTTAAGGTATAGGTAGTTCGTGATTGCTCACGTCCAAATTTGAATGTGAAAGCAGTGCGAAAATATTCACCTCCGAAATTCATGTAGCTCTAGAAAAACCACGTATACGGATATTATGGAGAACGCATCAGTTTTTTAAACTGAATGGTTTTGATGAACATACGTAACACTGAACTGCCGCACGTATCTGTGCAGGAAAGTTCTCGGGAGGACTCCCTCCTATGATTATCCGGGAAAATGAACTACACTTAATAATGACTTATTAGTTCACAATCCAGCTTTCTAAATTCCTGAAAATTTTTCAAGATCACTAAACATATTTTTGGACATTTCTCCCAACATTGATGATAAGAGGGAAAATTTTAAAAAGTGCCGCGGGGATCCAGAAATCAGTAGAAAAAAATTAGATACTATGCTGCAGAGTGAACAAAAAGTATGGAAACAAATTTCAAAATCTTTCCCCCTCTTCTTGCTCATCATGGCTCAAGGTCATTACAATCTTTTTAAAGTTGTCCTGTGATAATTGTATTGTCAAGTTGACAAAAAAAAGTCAGGAGACAGTGGCAAGTGGCTACTCTAGTTCGCACGCCGTTTTTTTCAGCTAATTTTTGTGCATTAAAAAATTGTTACTTGGTGGTGTGAGATAGTTTGACTCTTTTTTAGGTGAAATTTTAGACAGTTTCTTTTCCCTTTAATTAATTCGTGAAAATGTTCCTCAATTACGGTGCACCAATTTTCTGATGTATACTTATAGTCACGTTTGTGTTAAACAATCATGTAAGTGATTTTTTGAGGTGCAAAGTGATTCCAAAAACCACGTATATTTTAACCTACAGCTTTCACGAGTATTAAGTGCCAGGTACCTAAGTTTAAAATGTTGTCCTTTAGTCGATAGATGAAACCTATACCTGTCCGATGTATGTCCTTCAATACCGTTTTTAATTTTTAAGGATTCATCAATTATGTTTGTCGAAACTGCACGCATTTGAACCTTTCATTTGCGTTTTTCTTCCACAAAGAACTCCTTAATTATTTTCTGTACACTCCTTACTGTTTCTACTTGCGCCCCAGTGCAGCTATATTTTGTCGAACGAGCTGTAAATTTTGCAAGCAATCATTGGCAAACCTTTTGTGAGCTTAGATAGCATCACATGAAAATGAAGGCGCTCCAAGCCAAAATTGGGTTTGGAATGAAGGTTGCAATTTTATTATACTGTACTAATTTAGGGCTAAGACCTAGGCTCAATAAAAAATCAGACTTACTGCGAAGAAAAAAACACACAGCGCTTCTATTTCCACGAAATCACGAAAATAAAAATTAGACACCCTCAACTGAAACAGGTTCTTTTTCTTTTTGAAGGGGAAACGTAAGTTAAATGATAATGGAAGTTTTCGCAAGAGGAGGAATTTTCCCAATTTGGTGAATAAAAGGAAGGAGTGAGAAGAAAATGAGATTACAAAGGGGGGATTTAAGGAGAGTGAAAAACTAAAACTTGTTTATGTCGTTAAGAAATTTTAATGTAATTAAGTACTGTTACTTCAAGTAGGTACTAAATACAACTTTAGAAAATTATGGTAACTAAATTTGACACATCCAATGCATTATTTTACCTAAATAATTGTTAAAACTAATAGTCTACTACTACATATGACACTCATGAGACCATACGGAAGGGTATAGCTAGTAAAACGATTAAAGTATATCTAAAGAATAAAAAAATTTGAGCACACGATTTCCATACTCGCAAAATTTATGGCGCTTGTACCTTCAATAATATGTGTCTTATTTATAAACCTCTTTTTACTGAAAGAAAATACATTAGTTTTCACAACCGTACTTATCAACCTCATGTTTGAGGGGAAGGAATAAATTTTACCGGTTGGATGGAACAAGAGAAATTTGATCACACGGAAATGAGAGGAAGCTGAACAAATGTTTGGACATCCATGTAGAATGAGAAATGACCATTAAAGCTAAATATTCAACGGGAATGTATCATTCCTTGTTATTTGTGCATACTTAGAATAACATCAGGTTTACCTATTTCACTCCAAAGGACTAGGAATATTAGTTCATGATAAAGTAAGTGGACCGACAATGCACCAAACTTTGTATCTTGCTTGCAATGTTTCAAAATCTCTTTCATATTTCATTTTTTGTACGAAGAACGAAACAAAATGATTCCTTGAAATTTTCAAAGACAATTCCGCGCATACAGAGTAGACAAATCACATAAGTTGTTAGGGAGCAACGTTGAATAGTTTTTCAATGAAAAAACGAAGTATGACAGAAAGCTTGCAACGCCGTAAACAAAGATACGTGATTTGGGGATTTCGCCGTTGATATGTTTCCAGCTCGAAATATTGAAATTTTATCATGTTTAAAAATACAACGTCCTCATTGAAAAATGCAAAAGAGAATCGGTTTAAAGCCGAAAGGCAAGTGTTTGACTCACTCATTAATTTATGAGTGGAATTATAGGTAGGTAAATGGATAAAATTGGGCAACATCGATGAGTACACACGCTAATAACTCGTCCTCTGTACGTTGATCTCAATTGAAGGATACAAAAAACCGGTAGCATGTACCAGGTTCGAGGACATTAAATCAGAGCTGGAATGTTTTGAACAAAGCAGAAAATGAATAGCTCCTCAACATGTTGCCCATCACTGTACTCATATGACAGCAAGCACTGGATTCGTGAAGAAATTGGTATATTATGAGATCATACATTTTCGCAGACTTTTGTAAAAATTCTGATTAACATAAATCTGAATTTTTTTTAAAAAGAAATCAATAATCTTTCGTTATGAACATAAATCTGAATTTTTTTTTAAAAGAAATTCATGAACTTTCATCGGACTTTGGACGGGGAAGACAAAGTTCATCCATTCTCTGCGCGATTTCTATTCATCTTGTTTATGTGACTCGATAGAACTTACGCTAAAGGAAAATCAATTTTCTTTTGAAGCACTCATATTTTACTGAAAGGACGGGATAAATACTGTACAGGCTGACATGAATTAATAACAAAGTAACTATATAATCAGGAAATAAGAGAAAAAAGAAGACTATTTGAGTCAAAAAATATAGCCTCTGCAAGTGTTGACTTAGAATTACGGATGTAAATTTTGTGAGGCATCAACAATATTATTCTTTCCTGTATCTATGACAGAGCGTTCACTTCAAACCAAGACGTTGTTCAAAGTATTGAACTACTGGACTAAAGTACTTTGTTAACACAATTCTAGTGTTTCTCTTTTAACTAAACAAAGGTGTCCGTGGTACACTGGTACAGTTACGAGTACATCTAAAGTGGACTTACAAAAATTCCAAGGGCAAGCTCATAAAATAATTTATGCTCCCTTTTCCCGCAAAATACAAATTGATAGCTATACCTCAAGATTACACAAGTAAGAGAGAGCGCAGACAGTAACAAATTAAATTATGAAATATGGTTGAGTCATACCAGTTAAATAATAGAGAATAACAAAGCATGATAGAAACAGATAAAAAATAAAACATTAAATTGATGAACTATAAAAATATTCTTTTTATGTGCACATTTACTTGAAATGATTCTCATCTAATGACTAGCTTTACACAAAACACATGAATAAATAATACTTAACCCACGTAATTGAAGAGTATAGGAAGAAATTATAATGGCACCGTGACAAAGATTACTGCAGAACAGCAGCCGTGAAAGGAGCCTTTTCAGGATACCTGCCTTTAAGACCCGAATTTTTACCACCGCCCCTCTTCCTTTCATTGCGTCTCTATAATGCGACAATGTTTATAAATCGAGTATAGGGATCGACATAAATTATAAATTTTAGATACGGTTTTGTCTTGTGAGTTTGTGAGTTGTCTTGTGAGTCTCTTGAACTCGTTGGAAACAATTTGAAGACTCAAATTTATACATCACATCACTCGTTGGCACAATGATCACGTTCTCCGACGTAAGCATAAGTAGGTAAGATAAAAAATATAGAAAATTGAGAGAAATGAAGAAGTTAGAACGCATACGTTGAAACCTATGATGATGCCTTTTGATATTTGGCTCAAAAAAAGAGCAACATATTTCTTAGTTTACTTTAATTTTTCTTTTTTAAAAAAATGCAAAAAAAACAAAAGACCAACAGAAACTTAACAAAGCTCCGCCTGTATTTGATAAATTGTAATTCAGCTTCAATTTTTGGACTTACTTTTTAATTTTCGGTCCTGATTTGCCGAATTGTTAAATTGGACTAGAAAATGATCATTTCGGACTTACTTTAATTTTCACAAAGAAAAGCTCGCTTTGAAATTTCCATCTTAATTGCAAGTTCTTTCTGATCTAGAAAATTGAAGCCGTTGAAAAAATTTTCAGTAACTCGGTTCCTCTGCTCTCCAGAATGCAGAACGGGCCAAATCAATTCAGGGAAAGGAACCAAATACACAATTCAATTCCTCTCAGATTTCAAATGGAAAAATCATTTTACTTTTTATTACTTTTTTCCTCTCTCTTTAAAGAAAGGAACCAATTGGTTACCGATGCTTATGGTGTTCCTCGAGCAACTAACAAGCATCCCCTTTGTTTTGCCAACAAACTCGGCTCCTTCCTCTTGAACAGTTTCCAGTTCTTCGTTCTTTCCGAATTCCAGTCGGCTATACAACAGCTTTGGCTGCCGATCGGATCGACCCGGCCGGAAAAAATACGCTACTTCAATGGAAAAGCCTGTATCAAACACTTAAACCTAGCGCTGAAAACATGCGTATAAAATCCTAACCAATTTTGACGGGCGACGGAACGGCCCCGCCAACCTAACCTAGAACTCTATTCAGGAAGTACGGGTAGAAGGAATGGTGTTGCGGGTGGATGAGGAGCCGACCCCGGTTGGGTCTCTCGGGGACGTCATCAGTGGACTCGAGGAATCCGCGGTGGTGTCTCTCCGTCGTTGGTGCCGCCATCGACGGCTCTGTTGACGTTGCCTCCAGCTTGAGCTGGTCCTTCACGACCAGCTTCGTCGTCATCTCCATGCTGTTGAGAACCTCTGCGTCCGATGAGAACACCACCGTCGTTTTCGGATCAACCTCGGGCACGGAAGAAGTTGTGATGGTGTTCACCTTTTGGGTCGTCTCCAACTTGGCCGTACTCGCGGCGACGTTCGTGGCTCCTTCGGTCTCCGTGCGCATGCTCGTGGTTTCAACGTGGCTCTTGGTCTGCGCCAGCTTGAGTTTGTTCTTGAGCTTCTTGCCGTGTTCTTCCGGAGTGGTGTAAGTCTCGATGCTACCCGAGGTGAGCACCTGTTCCGGCTCGTTGCTGTTCTTGCTGTAGAGCAAGACAGGAGGTAGATTCTTGCAGATGTACTTGCTCACGGTCGTCTGCACGGAGTTCTCGTGTCGCGGCGGAGGGGTCGTCGCGTCGAAGCTGTTCAACTTGGAGCCCAGAATCGTCTTCTTGACTTTCTTCGAGGTTTTCTCGGCGAAGATCTCGTGCGACTCTTCTTTCAGGTGGGACGGCGTGGAAAGGATGGGGGTTTTGCTTTCGACCTCCTGGACGGAAGGGAGAGGGTTCCAGGGTGCAAGCTTCAGCTCTTTCGGTGGGAGGGTTGCCGAAATGTGAGCTAAAATCGCCGCTTTGCGCCGCTCGATCTCGTCGGGGTGTGGGCCCTTCGTCGTGGACGGTTTTGGCGTTGCTGCCCTTGAAGTTGTGTTGGCGGCCTCTTGTGTGGTGTTGTTGGCGTTTTTGATGGGTGCTTTTAGGTTCCGCTGATCTTCGATGCTCTCCTCCGAGGCGATGCTGCTCCGTTGGTCATCTCCTGTGGGCCAATACGAGCCCCCTTTAAGGACGGTGAAGGACTCTGTCACTTTTTGTACTGAGTTGGAGTTGGGCGAGTCCATCTCGACGGACTTGTTTTCCATCTTGAGTTGATCTTCGCTCAAGTCGAGACTCGGGGAGACTTCTTGAGCGCGGAGTTTGATTGGTTCCTCGGCGATGGACATCTCTTGCGGCGCCTCCGAGCTTTCGTGGCCGTCCTCCGTTGAGTCCAAGGAGCCGGAGAAGTCTATCGCTTTCGTTCGCGTCGCCTCACTTGGCTTCTCGCTCTTGGTGGTTTCTGAAAGAAGAGAGGAGATTTAAATCATAAACACAAAGTAAATCACACAAACATATTTTACATCTTTATGTAGTTTAAGCTAGGCATGAAGATGGGATAGGCTTTCGACGTATGGAGGTATTTTATGAAAATGAGCTTTGCATAATCTCATGGGTAAAGTCAGGGCCGGATTTACTTACTTGCCGCCCATGGGCCGCCTGTATTCTGCCGCCCCCTTCTCATTCGTTTTAAAACATCAATAAAAACCATCAAGTGAACGTGCCGAAGGGGGAGAGGTGGAGGGGTGCATAAGACGCGTTTACTCGTGTTTGATACAGTTTTTGCTAAAGCCCGTCAACACTACTAGCAAAAGTTCACAGAACTTGGCGCGAAAGTTAAGTTCCGTAAACCTATCTCTGTGTGGACAAGCCCTTCCATGTATATGAAAGGAACGACAAAATTATGGAAAAACAAAACATAAATGTGGTTTAATAATTTTAACTTCCGCCGCCGCGCCGCGCTGACCGCACTGTGTTTAGCGCAATGCGTGAAGTATTCAAGCAGTCTTGTAGGCGCCGCGCGTTTCACGCCGCCCGCTGCTGACCGCAGCGACTGCACTGTTTTTGACGCAATGCGTGAAGTATTCATGCAGTCTTGTAGGCGCTAATATGTGTTACATGCCGACCGCCGCGCCGCGGGTTTCTCCTTTTCACCTCAAGTTCTTGTCATCATTGCTCTCTGCGCCGCGCCGTTTAAGATCAAATTCCGTGTTCGGTTTCTCTCTTAGTCTTAACTCGACTAATTAAAGGTGCTGTCTATTATATCACAGAGAGACGACAAAATTAGATATACCCTCTCAGGAAATGAGAAATTTTGTCACCTATCCTCGTTTGGAATCTTTTGTCTGAATCCGATTTTTCTTTACAGCTACATTTTAAAAAATTGCAAAATTTGCCGCCCCCTAAATTTGCTGCCCCCTAAATTTGCCGCCATGGGCCGCGGCCTTCATGTGGCCACCCCCTAAATCCGGCCCTGGGTAAAGCTGGCAAGGATTCATTATTTTATTTATGTAATAAAACTCAAGTTTAACAATCATCGAGTGGGAAAATGTTGCTCTTTCCTCTGTAATGTTCTTCCGTCCCTAAAAATTACTCGGCACTACAGTGAAACTTGGATCATCCGAACTCCTTTTTCGAATCATATTCTTCACTTTCACTCGGAACAATACAGTTCAAAAACTGGCGGCTTGCCTTGCGCAGAAGAAAGTCACGAATTCTTTTAAATAGGTAAATGTCAAACAACCTTTTGTAAAAGCTTTTTAATTTTTTTGTTTAAGTTTTGTTAATTTGTATTCTACTTTTGTATACTGAAGTATGAAATTACAGTAGCTTGCATTAATTTTATCGAATCACCATTCATTTTACGAAAAAAAAGTAACTGACTCCGGATTATCCGAAATTTCAGTTATCCGGACTGGCCGACCGCCATATTAGTTTGGATAATCTGAGTTTTATTGTACTTTAAAAGTTGGTGTTCCTCTAAAATCAATTATAGCAGAAGTCTCACCTCTATTTACGGTAGGCGCGCCACTAGTTGCTGACATTGTCACCGATTTTTGATGTGCTAATGTCGCCGCTGTCGTTGCTGATGCTGTTGTCGTCGTCGTCGCTGTTGTTGTTGTCATTACAGTTGCTGCTGCAGCGGTGGGCGATTTTGCATTGGTTTGGGCCAATTCAGTTGCTTTCACCGTGACGCCAGCCCTGGTCGTTGGTTTTGGTGTGGCCGCTTTCGTCGACGGAGAAAGGGTCGACACTGAGAGGATAGTTGCTGCTAGGACAGTAGTTGCTTCTGAAGGTTGCACTGTGTCTCTTCTGTGTCGTGTTTGCTCGCTCTCGGCAGTGATGGCATTCTCGTCGATGGGGCTCTCCGTGACGCTCTCGCAAGACAGCTCTTTCATAACTGCTTCTCGACTCTGAGAAAAAAAAAAAAGTTTATATCATAAATCCGTAATTGCTAAGAGATTCCCATAGAGTATATAGAGTCGTTAAGTGAATGGGCGAGCTGGGACCATGTCCTGGACGACGAGTTCCGAGCCCGGTGTGTGGGTCACTTTCTCGATACATGTTTGATCCAAAATGGCATTATGGAATACTCAGTAATTCCTATTTTCTTTGTTTACATAGGATGGCCGGGTCCCCGTGTATCGCAAACAATCGATTATGTATCGAAGAAGTGACCCGGCGTCGCATAGGAGTCGTGGAATTTGGGACCTAGAAAATACATAAAAGTGGTCTCAGCTCTCCCAATCACACTACGACTCTATGCAGGTACTCAATGGAGATTCCTTGTTCTTCAGATTTGTTTTTAGTTTTTTTGGTGCGTCAACGAAGGTGGTAACTAAATACATTGAAATGCCAATACTTTAGCTGGATAAGCTGTCAATGGAGGAACAACGATGCATACATTGAGCTAAAAGTAAAAAAAACTACAAATGCAGTATATTCAATCACATGATGCTACAACTGCAAGAAATTAATTTCCAAAGAAAAGATGATAAGAGAAACCTCTGGTCTTTTGCAAGTTTCTCTCGTCATCTTTTCTTTCTCAATTGTTTGCTTGTGATTGTACCATAGGTAATGTGATTGAATATACTGCTTTTGTGGGTTTTTTTTTTTTTTTTTTTTTTTTTTTTGGAGTGAAGCTTAAAGTAGCATTGTGTACATCTTCTTATGTGGTAACCAAATTAGTATGATACCTCACAATTCTCAGAGAAGGCCCCCTGATGTGACTTAGAGTTAGTAATAATGAGAAAAGCTCCTAGCGCTTCTAAAAATCGGGCCCATAACATACGGATGAGTTCTTTACACTAAGCCGCATTGAATAAAGATAATCTAGTGGTAATTTTAGATACACTGTCATGCTAGTCTAGATACCAGAAAAAATCGCACCTTAAATATGGTCCCTTATTCCACGAAGCTACTTAATTATATGTACCATATTAATTCATAAATTTTAGACATTATACTTTCGCGGTCGAAATCGCTTCAAGCAGCACTCGACTCGTCCGCAAAACCACGTCGGGGCGTTTAAATCCTGAGGAAAATAGATTATCAACAGTGATTATCATAACGGGCCCAGATATAATCTTTGCAATCGGAAACAATTATGAATAATGAGACACACATGTTGAGCACATTCCACACACATTCACCCATAATGAGCCGTTAAGAAAATTATCTAGTGCAAGACAAGAACGATAAAAAAATTTGGGACAATGTTTGAAAAATAACACGAAAACGGATAAAATCCTGTAACGCAAACGAGCCAATTGCGTCCTTCAGTTTGAAGGCGCTTTTAACCGGAGAGCTACCACCTCGCTTCGCGGTGCAGCCGGCGCGGCGGCACTTCATGATATTCTTGAAGTATTCTTGAAATACGGTATCTTACTGTTTGGCTGTGAATATTCTTGGAATTGCATCTCTGATATCCTTGTCCATTTCGAACGGATAATTTTCTGACAGCCACCCGGATTCTCAAGGTTACTGCATTTTGGTAGCGGTGACGCGTTTCAGGCATAAAACTATAAAAATGAACGGGGCACAGGACCTACACTTAGCGCACAAAGGCGCGAAGCAACTATTCAACCACCGGTGTGAGGCACAGTATCACTCGAAATTGAAGGCAACCTTAACGCACCAACTCACTGGGCCAATTCCTGCAACGGCTGAAATCGCTGGATTTGAGGAATAACGATGAATATGAACGCGACCTGTACTCAGTGTAGATAAACGCGAAGCAACAGACAATTCGATCACTACAGCGTGACACAATATAATTCGAAATTGAAGGTGCATTTTACGTACGAACTTACTTTAGTCTGGGCAATTAGATTAGACCGAATAAAAAATTTCATCAGTCAGTCTGCGGACTGGACAGTGTGACTTGATTGATTTTTATTTCTTTTTCATTTTCTTTTATCAATGTAAAAAATAAAGAATTTTGAGTTACGTCGGGTAAAGATTAACGCTCTTCATCACTCGCACACTCGTTCTTGACAGTGCGCAATGAAAAGCGACCCCTTCCGCTGCGCTCCTGATTTGCATCAGCGTGTTTTGGCCCATCCAAATGAAAGGGCTGTACCTATCTACAAGAAAGAAGGAGAAAGAGAGAAAAAATGCAATGCTTACCCTGTGGCCTTGGCATATGACGCGACGGCTCCCATCTAGTCCGCAATCGGAGATAAGCTCAACAGCGCTCTGCTCCGGCAAATAGGTGACTGTCAGCGAGGGTAGTGCCGTTGGCAAGCATCCATCTCGTTGCGCCCAGTCTGGCACTGAAAAAATATGTAAATCCCAAATAAATTTTATTTCATAAATACTAAAGTTTGACCAAATCTGTACAGTGAATCCTTTTTGTTCGAAAATAGTTTTAAAAAATAGCAGATGAAAAAGAAAAAAAAGTATCAACAACATTTGGACCGAGTTAAACAGAAAGGAGCCAAGCCACATCAGTTATTGCCAAATTTAACAGGGAGATTTCATTTCTTACGAGAGAACGTCTGCGCCTCTCTTTCAAAATTTCAAGGAATTTGCTTTGTATTATACAGAAAATTGAATTTGAAAATGAATTTGCACAAAAATACGCACAACCATTTTCATGTAAAAAATTAGATTGCCCGATTTTTGGACATAGCTGATGTGGCTTGGTTCCTTTCTGTTTAATGCGGTCCATTTAGGTTCTCTTGCGTCGCTAAAAAATTACGGTTGAAATATGTCAGTGTTTAATATTGCTTCATTTTACATAACCTGTAGAACCATATCATTTAATGATGCAACTGCAGAATGTATGCCTCCATTTTTTACATAGGCTTGAAATTTGGGAGAGAAACAAACAAAAATTTGTGATAAATGAATGATTTTGACTAGAGTTCTTGTTTTGCGTTAAAAGCAGGTAGAAAATTGCTTCTAATAGCAAACATCACGAAGCATATGGATTTTACTGATGCAATGTTGTCGAGAAAAAACATCCAGAAATTCGAACGAGGTATCGTTGAGGGATCCAAAGGATATGGGGGGGGGGGGATTATGCGGTACGCCCACCCCCGTTCAAAAAAAAGTAAAAAGGAAGAATCTTATTTTTGATAATTATTCATGATGGAATTGACCCAAACTGCGAGTTTGAAGCTTTCACATATTGACAATTTTCTGGAAAAAGCCCCCTGAACCCCCTTTCGCCCCCGTCTAAAGTGCCTGGATCCGCCTATGCGAGGTTCGGTGCAGAGGAATTTGCAGGCTCACTAAATATTTAGCGTAGAATTTATATTTGGACGTAAACATGACCTCCAGGACAGCGGAAGGGAAAATATGTTGGAGGATAGTTACGAGTCGTCGCTCGATTTACTTTAACTTGTACCAACTGGATGGCGGATGCTATCTCCAGTGACGGTGGTATTTTCATTAAAATCCACCAAACGAAAAGAAGCGAGGTTCAAAGATGATAAATAAAATCCTGACCGCCGCGCCGCTCCGTTATGGCCCTCCACCTCGCCCGTGCTACCCTCATCCCTCGCGGTCAAAACCCCGGCGCTCCCCCAACCCCCGTCCTTCCACCCTTTCGACCCATCCGCGTGTTTCGATCACCATTTTTCAAATACCGCCGCGGCCGCGCCGAGCCCGCGAAACCCCGTGAGATGACAACGGGAATTTATGCTCGCCGAGCTAATTTCCTCTGTCAATTATACGAAAATATGGGCGGTTGCAACGAACGGAGCCTCGACCGCCAGCGGTAAATTGCGAAAACTTTCCAGCGCGAGGAGGACTGAAAAAAACGTATATCCTGTGCGGCTTGGATTGCTTCGGTCCGTTGAGACTCAACGTTTGCTTTGATGCTTGAAAAATCGCTGCGGTTTGGAAAATGAGTTTCGATGCTCATCATTTAGGATTGAGTTAGTTTTGGCCAAACAGTGAGGAAATATTTTTTTTTTTTTTTTTTTTTTTTTTTTTTTTTTTTTTTTTTTTTTTAAGTTTTTATTTTGTGAACTTCCAAAGGAATTATATACAATATCTTTACAATAAGGTAAATCAGTATACAGGAAACAACAGAGAAGTTTCTTACTTCTTGAATGAGAAGGTGAGGAAATATAAAATAAAGAAAAGAATGGTATCATATTCACTCTAACAGGGTGTCTACGAGTCCGGAATTTTTGGAAAGTTCGGAATTAGTATTGATTTTTCGAGGGCGGTCCGGAAGTACTGAAAAATTGCGGAAATTTCGCAAGAAGGTCCGGAATTTTCGTCAGGTTTGTCGAATTTGAGCGAGGAATTCAAATTTTTGAAATTTTTCGAATTTCGTCAATTGAAGTACTGATTTTTGGCCAGCCTGTTTTAGTAGACACCCTGACTAAACATTATTTGAGAATCACTGTTTGAGACATATTTACGGACGTGTTTTCACTTCATGAAACGAAGAATTCGTCTCCGATCGGACTGAAATCGAGCCTGTCCCCTTGGAAATGAGCCGCTGAGTCCGATTTTCTGGTCGAAAAAGCTCGACGAGTCCGCTGGTTCGTGCGATCGGGAAAAAGCGCGAGTTCCCGCACTTTTGCAACAAGGTAAAAACTACCCAATCTTAACCATTTTTTCGCACTCGATTTTATTTCTTTCTGAAAAATGTCTATTCATAGCAGAACATATTTAACTCACTCGTCTTTAACCCGTCACCAAATGATTACTAATTGTGACAATCTAAATCTGTGAATTTTGTGTTCTTCAGTGTGTTTGCAGCTTTCAGGAAAGATCAAGGAAATCAAATTTGAACGCAGAGTAGGCTAGTTATCACCAAAATCCGGTTTCTTATCAAACATACCTCTTACGCTATAGCCAATGGATGCCCCTACGAAAGCTAGACCTATAGTTGATTGCGGCGCCTTGATGCAACAATTCGTGTCTCACGAATGTGCGTGTTGCCTATTCAAGCATTGAAGGCGCTCCCACTTTTCTCATTCCTTCAGAGCCACCCGGGACTTGTCAGTTGTTAGCACCCGAAGCGTCGTCAGCTTGTGAAAATTATCGCAAAATTATAGTTGGGCACGAAATTGGCAACTGTGTTGAGAACGTGCAAACACGTCTTCGGATGCTCTCGCCTCCGTTTCTGTTCCAGTGGCGGGCGCCCATAAACTTTGTTCCCTCTCGAAAGTTTGCAACTTCGACTCGGAACAAAACGCACAAGTTATAGCATCGATTCAAATCCAATTTCTGCTCGGAGGAAACGAATAAATTTGACGCTAATAACTCACGAACCGTCTTCTATCTACTTCATTTGTGTCTGTTGAGTCTTCAACCGTAACAATATGCTTCTCTAATGAATAACTAAAGTCTGGGAGCGCCCAATCGTTAACAAATGCTCCCAATTTTAGACAGATTGCCTTGCCATTTACTGAACCGAGTAACAACTTGTATTCATACGATATTTGAGAAACGTAACATGCTGAGCTGAAAAAGTATATTTGAGGGGCTTCGAGGAGAAGGCCCATACGTGCAGTTTTTGAAAAAAAAAATGAGATATTAATGATTTCAACTAAATCTAAGTTTTAAAACAATTCTATGAAAAAGTCACCGGTAAAATCCAATTTTTAAGCATCGAAGTGTGAGTTTGAACTTTCTTTCCGCCATTTGGACTCATATAATTTAGAAACTCTAAACACGTTTTTCTCGAAACAGCAAAAACTGCACTTAGGCGCCTTGCCCTCTAAGCCCCTCATTTCTATTAGTTTCAAAAACTATGAGCTCTGTGATCATTTTTTTACGTATTGATCAGTGGTGGATCTGAAGGCTCGGGATTAGAGGAGGACACGATGGTTTGACCTCCACAGTTGTGGAATTTTAAAGATTTTGACGTATCACTTTCCGTGGAGGGAAAACTTTTTCAATGACAACAATGCGCATAATGGGCATGTTTTTTGCTGGAGAGGAACGAATCGCTTCATGGTAAGGTGTATTTTTTTTTTTGCTAAAAAACAACAGGTCAAAATTTCTTTTGGATTTGCAGGGAATTGGAATTTCGAGAAACCCTCAAAAGGAAACGACTCCGAAAACGGTCGTTAGTGAGTGAGACCTTCCGTGTTCTTTATCCGCCTCTTTGAGCTAATCAGCCGTTTAAAATATTGGCCTTCCTTCACTGTCAACGCAAATCCCTTAGACGCTGGATCCTTTTTGGCCGCCGTCAACCTTTCAAGTTGAAGTCTTTCAAGTCTGACGAAAAAGGCGGTCGTAAATATTTATTCAAGGAGAAGCGACGTGGAAATGTGAGTGAGTGAGAACTGCCGTGTAAAGAGGAAAGTGTGAATGACCTATAGTTTAGAAAGGAAACCTAAACGTGGGACAGAAGTGGCAGTTTTATTAAGGGGAGCGGCTCGAATTTACTTCACGATTTTGCTCACACAACCTGGCCCGAGCCTTGGAGTCGCATTATGGCTCTATGTTGGCAGTTCTAAAGAGAAATCTGCGAATTTCTCGCGCAAGGAAACTCAACTGCAACCGTGCTCATAAGAAATGAGCGAAATTGGATCGCTTTAGGCAGAAAGGAACCAAGCCACATCAGCTATTGCCAAATTGAACCGGGGAATTTAATTTTTTTACGAGAACGTTTGGGCGGATTATTTTGAAAATTTTAAGGCATTTGCTTCGTATCATGCAGACGATTCATTGAAATTTGCACACGAATCCGCACAACCGTTTTAATGTAAAAAATTGAATTGCCGAATTAAATTTGAATATAGCTGATGTGGCTTGGTTCCTTTCTGTTTAACGCGATTCAATCGTCATTTTTTCTCACATTTGCGATTCCATCGCCGTTTTTTAGACGAAGAAACGTGAATCCACTCCAAGTTTGCAAAACCGATTAAAAAAAGTTCAATTTCTTACACCAATAAGAACGTAAAATTTTTATAAAAAAATTTGCTAATTATGCTCGTATTTAGAGGAAACATGACTGAAATTCTCAGAAAGAATCGCTTAACGGTTTTCTAGTGAAACAAAAGTTGCTACACGCATCAAAATTCAAAATTACCCCCCTCCAAACATCCATCCTTCAAGCTCTGATGATCCAAAAGTAGCTATCGGAATTTCAAAGCGCTTTAAACAAGTAAATCTTAAAATTTAAGGTGAATTCCTGTTTTTCGACGTAAATAGCCGCCAGCCGTCTAGTTGCGGCTGATCGTCGTAATTAATTAACTTATTCATGTAGAACGAACACGAGGCATCAAGTTCTAGCAGTAATTACAATATTTTTGAATGAAATCGTTTTGAAAAAAAATTAGAATAAAAGAAGTCCAAATGATTGAATTTCTGTTTCAAATTGGCAACTTTGCCCGGTCCTGTAAATAATGCCCCGTGCGATGCGCCGCGCCGCGTCCCGTGCTTCTTTATTTCCCAGCGATTTCCCGGCGAAATCGTCGGAAGTGCCCCTCGTCCTCGTCGCTCGCTCTTCAAATCGGATCAAAAATGTATGGAATATCCCGCGGAGCAAAGACAGACTTACCTAAATACTGTTTCAATCAGGATGCCACGATACGGATTCTCTATTGAGGGATTTGTATGATGACGTCACTTTCGATGTATCTCACGGCGTAAACCCGAGCCCGGACTAATACCTCAGCTTGATTCCGAGAGCACTCCTTATACCTTCCGTATTTCTCTTTACGTCTCGCAGCATTTGAGCTGTCACTTTCATTTTTAAACGGATATAGTGGCGAGAAAACCAGTTATACTTAGACCGCGTTCACCGAAAAGGAACTAAGCCACATCAGCTATTGCTAAATTTAACGTGGCGATTTTATTTTTTTTTTTTTTTCAAGAGAACGTTTGTGCGGATCGGTGGCCTGGCGTGCTTTGCGATTAATCGATCTCCATTCAAACCCATGGAAAAGGATCAATAAACAAGGTGTCCGCAACGAACGCCTTAATAATCGATACTTTACCACAGCTTGAAATGGAGAAATTTCGATAATTGATCATTCACGCCTTGCCACTGGTGTGGATTCCTTTGAGATTTTTTTTAAGGAATTCGCTTGGTACTTCGCAGAAAATCGACTGAAATTCGCGCAAAAATCCGCACGATCCTTTTCATGAAAAAAATTAAGTTGCCCAATTAAATTTAGCAAAAGCTGATGTGGCTTGATTCCTTTCTGTATAACGTGGTCCACTTGGGGCCGTCCCTAAACTATGACCCTCAAAGAGAAGGAAGAGCCGGAGGAGAGCGTTCAGTGGCGTGGCGTGAATTGCGATATATCGATTGTTATGCCATTTAAACCTATGGTAAATAATCGATTATTAAGGTGTTCGCTGCGAACACCCTGTTTATCGATCCTTTTCCATAGGTTTAAGTGGCATAACAATCGATATATCGCAAAGCACGCCACGCCACTGAGAGCGTTATGTAATCTTGTTTTTACGTAATGTTAAAGGACCTACGCTACAATAGCGTTATAAGGGAGAAAGGGAACACAAAAATGCCGAAAAAGTGCGTTAAACGTAATTTAGGGACGGCCCCTTGTATTCGGCGTTATGGAAAAGATATTATTTGTTTCGTTAGTTCTGTAGAAGCTGGGCCCGGGAAAATAGTTCTTTTCCCAACCCCTTTGACGCAAATCAATTGGATGAGCTTTTCATGTTGGTATAGGGACGGATTAAGGTTTCTCTATAATAGGGTATTAAAACGCACTTGCTGGAATGGGAGTGAAACACTAGGATGGGCGGAATATCGATCCGCTGATACTTGAATTAAACCGATAAAACACGGACCAAATCGCTGGAAGCAACTATTACTGCTCCTGAACCGCTCACGTAACCTGTATATTGAAAGCGAACTGGTCCAAAGAATTGATCATTAAGGTGTTCGTTGCGAACTCCATCCTTATCAATCTTTTTCCATAATTTAAACGGCAGATCAATCGCTACATCGCAAAGCACGCCCCGCCAATGCATATTTCGTGCTTCTTACATTGGTAAATCATCATTATCTCTGAATTATTCATTTCCAAAGTTAGACAGCTTAATTATATATGAGGTCGGCAAAAAGTAACCTTTGTTATGATACTATTTTGAGGGATCCCTTTAACCTCCCTTAATCACAGAGTAAACCAAGAAAGGTCAAGTAGTCTAGTAGAGTAATCATCGTGCAAGTGATGGTAATTACCTTGGATTTCGCATATGAAGGACGCCACCTCTGGTCCACCGCAGTTGAATCCATGCCACCTGAAGTCAGCCGCCGGGTCGCTTGCTACGCACACTGTTGACTCGGACTGTGTTATGGGCTCATGCCAGTGCTCTTGATTTGTTAACGGCTTGAAATCTCTACGCACACACACAAACAAATACAAACATGAGTTTATTCTCTATGTACTTTCTTTACGACTATTTTACACATAAATCGTCCAACATTATTGTTTCACCAACACACGTAATCCCCGATGAACAAACTATGTTTACATTATGTACGCCTAAATACTTTTTACACTTTAATCTGATTAAAAGAGAGCTTAACTTCGGCTCAGAAGAAGAAACTCTGCCTCGAATTTCGTAAATGCGGGCTTTAGATTTTTACGGTTTCGCAAATTACGGGCCATAATTAGGCCATAATTACGGGCCAAACGTTTCGAGTGAGGGAGCCGTAGTCGTTGCCCCGGCCGCTATACCCGGAGTCATTGAAGCTGTGGCTTTTAGATCCGCAACTAGCGACCTGCGGGCTGATTATTGAATCGATAGACAAAACTATAGACAAAGAGGACATGAGGAGTATGGAGCGATCCGATTGGTTGAAATTGGTGGTTCCTATAGACTAAGGGAGAAAATAATAGACTGACGATAGGGTCTTTCATGGGTTGCCGTTAGTTAGTCTATAATCTAGCTTCTTTGTCTATTGCAACCACCTGCTTCTACCAATAGAATCCCTTCATATCTCTTTAGTCTTCTTTGTCTATAGCTTTGTCTATCAATTTCAACAATCAACCCGCAGATTGGGTGGTAAAGAATACATTTGAACACTCAAAGTCAAAGTTTTCTTTTTTCAATGGGTAATATTTGCACAAAAAATAAAATTAATTTCATGATGATACATAATTTTACAGAGGAGCTTTATCTTTCTGATCAAACGGACAACGGAGCTTCTATTTTAACCCATGGGTGCTCAAGTCAGGTCAAATGAATCCGAGAATTGCCTAAAACACGTATGATGCTGGTACATGCGAGCGTTGATAGAGGTCTACAAATACAAAGGTCTACACATGTATCTTAAAATAAGAATTAGACGTCAAATTGGAAAAGAAGAAAAAATTCGGATGTCAACACAACCGTAGATAGAAGAGACGCAATTGGGCTTCATTTTAAGCGCTCAGCCGATAGGCAGCGCTTTTTGATTTCGACTTGCCTCTGAGTACTAGTATACTAGTGCTAATGCGTTTAAATGGCGCACCAGCTCATCGATGTGTAGGCTTTTTTTTGGGGGGGGGGGGGGGTCCATTTTTAAAATAAATAAAGCTGTAAAAACTGTATTTTATGCTTTTAACGTAATGCGCAGGTAGTTTCGATCGTTTGTCTATAAGAAAATTTCTTAGCGGTAGAGTAATTCTTATCGAAATTGATCGTTGAACTCAAATGAAGCCTAAAAAAAACGCGCCTGATGAGCTCAACGGTGAGCTGAATTTTCGGGAAACAAAAATACGCGCTTACGGTTTCCTTGGTAACCTTTGTTTGCTATCTGATGTTTTATTTCCATTTCGCAGCCAAGTCGACGGAGTTTATACGTCCTCTCTTCACTAAATACATTTACTAACACCAGAGCGCTTTTCTAATACGACAGTATTAGAACTTTCCCGCTTGTTTTAAATTATTTCTTCCTCATCCAGCGACAGCACCTCATTGGCAGTAGATCGGAACATTGCGAGTTCACGCCTCGCGTCATCGCGCCTTCAATTTTGTAGATGCAACACGGACATCCATCAAGCACGAATAGTTGTATCTCTGCGCCGTCATCAACGCGTCCTTTCTCCTGCGGTATTTCCACGTTGTGTTTGTTTCCGTTTGTCTCATTCGTAGTGGTGCTTCAAATTCTTATCACTGTCGCTAATCACTGTGAATTATTTAGTTGGGAGTCGAGTCCTCATTAATTTGATTAATTGGATTAATTAGACCCGACTTGGGACCAAGCGTGCCAAAAAAAGTCTTGGGCATCTGAGGTTTATTAGAAACGGATAAAAATTGAGTCATTTGATGACTTGTAAATGTGATTGTTAGCTGGCGAGTATAATATGATTAAATAGATCATTTTTGTCTGTGGAGAACTAGCGTAATCACAGTGTTGTAATAATCGTGCATCTCCAACTTTATTTATAAAAAATGCGTATAATAGCAAACAAATTTTGCTTTTTTGGTTCCACTTGTCATTGTAAAGGAAATTTGATTAATTTTAAAGGACTCAATTGCATATAAGTAGTACCTCATTATTCCTTTCAGCGTATAATGTGTTACCTCGTGCTTTTTTTCACTCGGGGGCGTTCATTAATTACGTAACGCGCTTTTTACGCATTTTGACCCCCCGCCCCCTCTTGTAACGCTCCGTAACTTAACGCCGGACTCTCCCTTAAGATTCCAAAAAATGAAGGATAAATTTTTAATATATAGCTGAATAAAATCTGAAGTATATTTAATGAGTGTGCCAAATAACTTCGAAGGAATGAGGGTGAAACATTTTGGGATTTTGTAATAAAGAGGGCTACGTAACGCTGACACTGACCTCTCCTCCTCATTTGTAACGCTGTGTAAAGTAAATTCATACCCCCTCGCTCGAGAGTGTTACGTAATTTATGAACGCTCCCTTTTGAGACATTAAATTTATAAAGTCTTCTTCGATTCCACTTTAAAGGAGAAAATTGCGGGTATCCTATCACTTCCACGATCAAGCAGTTGATGCTACCCGACCTAAGGGGTTAAAAACTGGAGCAGACAACCTGTTCGGTAAAGAGAAAAACAACGTCTGGCTAAAGATCGCGTGTCTAGGAAACATTCTCGACGTTTTTCTTGGTGCATTATTCAACGGAACATACACTTTGACACTCACTCTTTCCATTGAAAAATTAATCTCGGACAATCCTAGAACACTCTCGTGACCTGGATCCCTGCAAAAGTCTTGCATTGTATAAAGAAACAAAGAAAAGTTGTGAGAGGCCAAAGATTAAGAAGCAAAATGAGCATATTTTAGATAACATATTCTTTCTTTGCGTTCTCCATGAAGATCAATAATAAGCACTGTATAACTGTTATATAATTTTTGTATAAAACAATTTATAATTTATAACTGATATATAAACCAGAACTGCATTTGTTCATTTTCTAGTATGTGTCCGCATTATTTTATTCTGGAAATCCATTTTTCTAAATTTTCTGGGACAATTATTTTATGACAGAAACCAGAAACAATTAAATATCATTCATGCACTATTCATGTAACAACTATATCCATCATACAATGAACAATTTAAAAATGGGCACTTTTAACAAAATTCCACTATTTTCGTCATACATTTGTTGTGTAAAACGGTATTAATATATTTTCCATCATTTTTCTACATTTCCTTTAAAAAATAAAAATTAATCTCAACTACTAGGAACATGATCGGTAAATCAATATTTATATAATCTTCATGTTTGTTTACATTTTCTTTAAAAGAAAACAAGCGGAAAAGCGGTTCAGAAAAAGTCATCACCGGTGGCAATAAGTTCGGATGAAAAGAATTAATCAATACCTGGACTTTCAGACATAATAATTAAATAACTTATTTTAACTTCCCAGCAAACAAAATTTTGGGAATGTTATCTATTTCATCCGCTAATTTATATTTAAAAACGCTAATGGGGGGTATTATTAGCTAGTAAAAAGAAAATTCTAAGAATCTCGTCAGTCATGTTTTATTGAGTTGGTGAGCCGTTCAATCGCTCGAGCGCTCTACTATAGAAGAACTCTAGTTTCAAAACAAAAGGAAGAAGCGCCTGTCTATCGGCTGAGTGCTTAAAAATGTTCTCTGTTACTAAGAACATGATGGGGAAACTTTGAACGCTCATATACAAAACATGGAGGTTTGAAAAATTGTTCCATCACATCTTTCATACAATTTTCTCCAAAAGGCGCACCCGCTAATATTTATAAAAAGACGAAAGAAACATAAAAAAAAAATTTACAAACATAAAAATTTACAATTTTAGTCAAAGGTCTCACGGCCGACCTCCCCTAATGCCTCGTCTCACTGTGCGTCGGTCGAGCCTTCCAGCCCTCTTGAGAGCAAGGGCTCGTCATCCGTAATGGATGTTACAGTTGGAATTCATTGCGAGAAGCGGTCAATAATTAATTAATTGATGTTCGAGTGTCACGCGAGGGGATGTTGTCTTCAATTCAAGCGCCGGCCGCTCGGCGCGCGGTTTTGCGGTCGCACCGTACTCATTGGGTCTTCCTCTCTCTGCCGTGCTAAGTTAAAACATCGTATAAGCATTCGAATGTTGCCGAGTTTCACTTTTGAAAATAGTTATTTTCGAAGAACGATATGAATATTTTTCCCAGAAATTTTCCGAATTTTTAGATAAAATTACGAACAAGATCCTGTAAAAAATCGAAGGAGATACATTCACAAATTTCTTTGAAAATTCGTGAATTCGTCACCTTCCAGGCAAAGTATCACAAGCGCCATGCGACGTTTAAAAATTTCCGCCGCCATTTTACTTTTTTACAGAGAAATCGGTCAACGAAGCTGTCCGAAAATTTCACTGAATTTTCTTTGTGCTGCCGATAAAATTTAGTGAAATTTCCAAACAGATTCAACCAACAATTTCTCAGTGAAGAAATAAAATGGCGGCGGAAATTTTTAAACGTCGCATGGCGCTTGTGATACTTTGCCTGGAAGGTGACGAATTGTCGAAGTAAATTTGGCAATGTTTGATGGCTCATACGGTGTTTTCACTTAGCGCGGCAGTCCTCTCCCCAAGAGAAGAGCTCCTGCTCCGTTCTAAGTTGGCTGGGGCATCTACGCGCTCCAGAGGTGAATACCGCATTACCTTGAAATCATTTGTCGTTCACAATTAGTGCGTTTATAACTATGTGAAAATCATGTACCGGAGTGGGTTAAAGCAAGGGGGTTTCAATTTGATCCAAATCTAAACTTTTCGACACACAGTAAGACGCGTATCTAAAATTTATGGACGATGAAGAATTTGTAGGTGTCCAAAATTTATGCGTTTCGTGTAATAGTGGAAAGTACTGAGTGTTGAGTACTAGTGTTGAGCTCACGGTTATCCTTGGTCTCATGAAAAAATAAAACATCAGAGGAGTTATGAAATAATTATCTAATCTGCTAAAATACATATGTTCAACTAGCCGTTCTGGGCGCGCTTCGCGCGCCCGTCACGCCTAGCCGGGGGCTAAGCCCCCTGGACCCTCGGTCACTCGCTACGCGAGTGACATTCGGCTCGCTTCGCGAGCCGATTTTGTAGTAGTTGCAAATTTTTTATCACTATATTTTGAAGATTTCATAGAAAACATTATGAAATTCTCACTCCACAATTAACTTGTAGAATAATAACGGCAGGGCAAGAAATAGACTATATCTTAAAATGGACGGTTCCCACTTAGTAAAAACAGCCAACACCACGTGAAGGTGAGGAACCATCGTTAGCCACTTTTTTTTTTTTTTTTTTTCTTTACTTTTCTGAAAAAAATTTACTGAAATTTTAGTTGCGTCCCCTAAAAGGAAACACAGAGAAAAAAATTTGTGCATGGAACCCGAAGCTGAGATCATATGGATCTCTGAAGTTTTCGGATCACGCATCCGAAAAGTTAAGGTCCATCTGCCGAAGTTCGGGTCAGACAATTGAAGTAGTTCGGTATATACCGAAGATTTCAGGTCACACATCTGAAGTACTCGGTGCATACCGAAGTGCTTCAGATTTCTGACTCAGAGATTTAGGAAAAACACAGTAGAGAACCAAGGAAATCACAGTAGAACAGAGAAAAAAATACAGTCGAATAAATAAAGAAAACTATTTTAGAAAAAATTCTAATTATTAGAAAGTAATTAGCTGGCGTAATCAATGCGTAGCTGCATAGGAGCATGAGCGAGATTTATCATCAACTGACCGCTGGCCGCTAGGTACCTGGGTGGGCGAGCGACAATACGTGAGCAGTGGCATATGGTTCGATTGACAGAGGAGTGGGGAACGGTCAGACGTAGGGGAAAGGTTCAGGCTGAACCGTTCAGCACAGCGCAGCGTTAGTCACCGGGTGGGGAAGAGAGTCCGGGAGGGGACACTTCCCCTCGAGTGAAATAGAAAAAGGCAGAATCCTTCGAAGTTTATATTAATGATTAATGATGATGGGGAAATGTCGCCTGATGACGTGATTTCCATTTTGAATTTCCTCTCTTTTCAATCCGTTTGTCTCCGATTTCCAATATTAGAAAATCATCATAAAAAAGTACTGCGAATTCAGCGAATTGAGTACTCTAAGCTATCATAGTAAATTTCTTTCACGCAAATTCTCCATTACCACGGCGTCATGGTCAAAAAAGTAATTGAAAAAGGGTCTGCTGGGAAGAGATACGTGTTGCAAACTATAATGAAAAAATATCATAGCAAATTTCATAAGAGGAACGATAGTGCCGATTAGAGAGCGCGTGAAATTGCTCGATAAACTCAAAACTTCGAGAAAAATTTTTTTTCTTTAATATTTACAGAATTGTCAGATCAAATTACGAGCAAAATCCTCCGAAAAATTGGAGGAGATATATACTCACAAATTTCCCTGAAAATTCGTGATTTGTTGAAGGACACTTGGCAATGTTCGACGGCTCATAGGGCGTTTTTACTTGGCAGTACGGTCTTCTATGGGGCCACGGAGCAGAGAAATGCAACGAACCGTCTTCTTGAATATATTCCTGGCTCAGGGCGTTTGATATGGGGGAGATTCGAGGAAATCGTAATTTTATTCAAAGGACGAAGCAGGTAGGAAAACTGTCCTCTCTCTTTGGGACCCGATCAATTTGGCGCTGACGGGTGGGTCTGTTGTATTTACCGAGCCCGAGTTCAAATCGAGTGCTGGATTTGGACGGAAAGGAAGAAGAGTCATTAGAATAATGGATTGTGCCTCCGCTGGTTTGGGACCCGTGCCCGCGAGTCGGGGGATCCATAATGAATAGCTACTATCCATTAGACACTTTAATCTTCCAAATTCTGTCTCCTCCTGGCCCCGCCCCTCACCCCGAGGCCCCTGAGCCCCCCTATTGCTCCCTCCAGGGCGTGCCCTCTTGCATTTTCCGCTTAAAGCTAGTTCGTCCGTCAAGAATTTTGATTATAAGAATCTCATTGAAGGATAACACTGGAAAAAAGAAACACATTGGATCTAGAGTCCAGACTCTTAAAAACATCGACAAGAAAAAATACTCTCGATTCAATCGGATTTTTGCTCGAATCAAGAACCAAGCCTCTTAATTCGAGCGGATTTCCTTTTGATTTAAGCTTAAATCTGATTGAATCAAGAGTCCTTTTTCTTGTCAATGTTTTCAAGAGTCTGGACTCTAGATCCAATGTGTTTTTTTTTTCCAGTGAACGATTTTCCAGGGAAAAAATCGATGAAAATTTCCGTCGTAAGCCTTTCAGGGTTGCCACGGCCAGCGAATACCGGGAATACCGGGAAATGTCAGAGAATTTTAAAAAGTCAGGGAAAACCTGGAAATGTCAGGGAAAATGATGAAAGTGTAAGGGAAAAATTACCAAGTCACCTTTGATCGCTTTTTGGAGTATGAGTTTGACGTTTCGCACGACAAATCCTCCTGAAAGCTATATAAAATCATGTCTTTTTAACCATTTGCATATCTTCAATTGTCAGGAAATTTAACCAAAATGTGGCTGGGAAATCAGGGAAATGTCAGGAGATTTAATTTTCTAAATTCTGTGGCAACTCTGTTGATTATCTGGGTCGAAATGATAGTCATTCGGTCGGTTTAGTGTGTGAAAACAATGTGATGATGGTCATCTCAACTAATTTGCCTTGATCGATGACTATGATCGAGCTTATTATAAGGTGAGAGATTTAGAAGAAGAAAAAAATACTCACGTCCACACAAATTCACCGTAAGGTTTTGCCTGCCTCAAACCAATCCAGACATTATTCGATACGTCCAGTTCTTTTAAAAAGGCTCGCACCGCATCAAACTGAATGTTTGAATCAACTGTAACAGAATTAAATAGACATTAATTAGCATCATTAAAGCCGATTGCTAATTCACAAGTTTTAGTTTGTGACTCTGTGCCCATTCTTAATTCAAAACGATCATTTCTGACTTCACATGCGTTAGAGGTTTTTGCCATGAACGAATAAGCATATGTCGCAGGCAATTAGCGATTGCCGTCAATTTGCAAGCCAGCGGTGAATAAATCTAGAACAGCATTAAATTCAAAAATAAAAGATTAGAGTGCTGTTATGTTGCCTTTAATGTGTACAGACACTTTTTCCTCCGTAAAAACATGGCAGAAATAGGCACATTCGGAATAGCGTGTTGTGAACTCCGTGACATTATTTGGGTTGAGATCGAACAGGCAACTAAACTAACTTCATGACAAAGCGTAGATTATCATAAAAAATGAAGGCGCTCTAAGCCGAAATCATGCTTTTGGAGACCATGACCCTTTAAAATTGCACTATGCCGATGTGCATTATCGCCATTTATCGAAACAACATGCTAACCGCTTGCAAATCGCCAGCGATTACTAATTGCATGCGGGTTATAGGACATTTCAACAACAATTTTTTGTCCGTGCGTCTGTTTTTTCTAGTAGTTTATGTCCGCGCGTTTTTCCGGCAGAGGAGTTTTGGTCCACCTACTAATTGAGAACCAAAGTTAATTGGTCCACTGGTAAATATTCACATCACTTACATCAAGCAAAAGCCCGCTTTTATTCAGCTATTCCATTCTTGTTTCAAAATAAAATCTTTTAATGGCATACTCAAGAATGTTTCTGCCTAAATTGAGTCACTTTTTTCCTTAATGAAATTAAAAAATTATGCTAAACGTTATGAAATACGGATACTAGAACTTGGTGAGTTTTTGAACTCTATTCTTGTACCGTAATATCTTAATTTATTTTGCAAAAATCATAAAGGATGCCTGTCATTCTTTATACGTTGGAGCGCCTTCAATTTCGTATGATACTGTGCAACACGTCTGTTGTGAAATAGTTGCTTGAGGCGCCGTGGTACGCTGCGGCACGGCGGGCTGGCGGCCAACGCCTACAAACCTAAGTGGATACTTCAAACATTGCGCAATGCGTGAAGTATCCCCTTAGGTTTGTAGGGGCCTGTGCGCGCTACGCGCAGGCAGCACGTCGCTTCTGTTTGGTTCTAATATTTAAATTCGCGGAGTCAGCATTTTTCAGTTCATGATTTTGAAATATTTGCACACCGTGCATGGATTATTATTCTCATTTAATTTGATGGAAAAAAAACTTGTAATAAAGGAAAACATGATGTGTTTTTATAACTATTAAGGTGGTTCCGTGTCAAAGAGGGTTATACAAAATCGGCGATTTTGCCCCCCTCTTGGATTTTGCCCGGAGTTGGATATGATGTTCCCTATCACATGATACATCTTTTTCCGGCGTTGGCAAGTTCACCCGAAATTTTTCCCGCGCGCTACAGCGTTGCCAAGTTGAAAACAGGCAAATTCCGTAAGTGCATAAAAATTGAGCTATGAAGTTGCGGTTTTAACGAAAATTCTCTAAAAATTGCGCACTTTTAGGAAATGACCATGTCATTACACTCTGTTTAATTCAGATATTCCTAAGACATGTTCATTCAGTCGGGAAACAAAAAACTTAGGACAAAAACCGTAAAAAGCGCCGATTTTGGTGTCTTTTTTTCAGTTTGCTGCTTGTCACACGTTTAATTTCGCCGTGAGCAGAAAGAATTTGACTCAGCTTGTAGAAAGTTCAACGAGTTTTAACTGTGGAAATAACCCATTTTGTCGTCTGATCAACTCCTGGCAAGTCACTTGCTATAATCCGCCCAAAAGGCCGATTTTAAGCTATTTTTGCCAAATTTGGCAACTTTTTTGTGACAATTTTGTTATGCAATGGTGAAATTCGGATTCAGCGCCAAAAATTACATAGAACACCATGGAATTAATGCTACCCTGTGTTTTTGGAGGCTAAAATTTCTATCCGCCCGGACTCAAAAAGCGTCGTCGCTCCATAAAGCTGTTTACAAAAATGATGATAACTCGCGAACCAAAAGTTTTCCAGAGTGTTATAATATATTGATGGATGCGAAATCGAACGAACTATCAATTAAACAGTTTTTTATTCAAATTTGAAGGTAGCTTTTTTGGGTATTTGCGGATTTGTTAAATTTGTCGAATTAAAAAATCGACAAATTGGCAACAATGCATGTTAAAATTAGTGCGACATTAAAAACATGGTCATTTCCTAAAAGTGCGCAATTTTTAGAGAATTTTTGTTAAAACCGCAACTTCATAGCTCAATTTTTATGCCACTTACGGAATTTGCCTGTTTTCAACTTGGCAACGCTGTAGCGCGCGGGAAAAATTTCGGGTGAACTTGCCAACGCCGGAAAAAGATGTGTCATGTGATAGGGAACATCATATCCAACTCCGGGCAAAATCCAAGAGGGGGGCAAAATCGCCGATTTTGTATAACCCTCTTTGACACGGAACCACCTTAATAGTTATAAAAACACATCATGTTTTCCTTTATTACATGTTTTTTTTTTTCCATCAAATTAAATGAGAATACCTAATCCATGCACGGTGTGCAAATATTTCAAAATCATGAACTGAAAAATGCTGACTCCGCGAGTTTAAATATTAGAACCAAACAGAAAACAGAAGCGACGTGCTGCCTGCGCGTAACGCGCACAGGCCCCTCCAAACCTAAGGGGATACTTCACGCATTGCGCAATGTTTGAAGTATCCACTTAGGTTTGAAGGCGTTGGCCGCCAGCCCGCCGTGCCGCAGCGTACCACGGCGCCTCAAGCAACTATTTCACAACATACGCGATATGTGTTCACCAAAAGCACTTAAATATTTTCTTGTATGCTGCAACATGGTGTATGCGTAAACAATATACGAAATCAGTCTTGCATCAAAAGTATTTCGACACGCATGCTTTTATTTTGATGCTGTGTGATTATAACGATCTGATTAAAAATACATAGAAAATCTCAGCTTGAATAATTTCGATTCAGATTAGCACTTTGTTAAGGAAGAAATGAAGTCTTTTCCGAAAATTTGGATTTTCAGCGGAACAGTGGACATAGACAAAGATTTAGAATAGAAGTAAAGAAATTAAGGAGAGACGCTTCGAACATTCGTTTTAAAAGTTTTGCAATTAAATTAGAGAAGTCTTGACATTGTGAATGGAACTAATGCCTGACTCAGCTCTATTATATTCGCGCCAAAGAAGATATTTTCCCTTGTTGCCTTCAATTTGACTGTCATTGTTGCCTCACGGTGCAGAATTTACGCAAGGAGATAATTGAGCGTCATCATACACAGACTGGAGTCGTTATTAAAAGGAGCTTTCAATTACAATGTATAGTCTTGTGCGAAGGGTTCGTACTGATACGTGTGTTCTTTACCTCAAAATTCCCTTTGTAGTTGTATCCCTTCTGCGCAGTAGCGTCAGTGGCGAGGCGTGAATGATCGATTTTCGATATTTCCCTATTTGAAGCTGTGATAAAGAATCGATTGTTTCGGTGCGAACACCTTAACACCCATTATCGATCCTTTAACATAGTTTTAAATGACAGATCAATCGACATATCGTAAAGCACGCCACTGAGTGGTGTTGTAGCATGCCAGAACGGAGGACTTAGGTAGGTGTGGTCACAAATATAGTGCCTTTGGACCTTACAGCGATCGACGAGTCTTGAGACTGCGTAAGCTTTGGTCACACTATCAATATATATTTTTCGATATACGGTCACACTGTCAGTGTAAATCCGAGGAGAATAAAACGACCGGCCTAAAAAGATTTAGGCATCGCTCCAGAGATAGTGACGACCGCAAGTATTGACAGGAGTAGACTCATCTGAGGACACTTCATTTTTACGTTAACTGCGTGACTTTGAGATACTGACTAAAATGTAGACAGTTAGACCAAAAGCAATGGGAGTGAATACTTCGATCCCACGAATTTCATTTAAGGTATGCGGTTGTCCCTAAAAATATCAAGGGGAGCAGAGGAAACTGCGCCAGCTTGAAAAGAAGCAAGAGTGAAGTTCACCGAGCCCGACTTGAAGTCAACCACTTTTCACCAGTATTGAAAAACAAGCTCTTGGATATTGGATTAGAATTAAACCTTTGACGACTGGCATTGAAGGAATTGTACTTTTTGTAGGGGAATAGATTATGGAGTCTCGTAATTTACATTCTCCGCAAGATGTTAAAAGCACATCAACGATTACGCAGGATGCAAGAGCTAAACTGAATAAATTCTCTTTAATTTTACGTATCGCAGTGCTTTTGTGTCGATCAAATGTAATTATGGTACAATTTAACTTATTTCAAATCCAAATCAAGGTTTCTTTTATACCAGGATTGACGAAAAGTTTTAAGATGAGGAGTATTTATGATTTGGAGGGTAATTTCTTAAAAAAAAAAAAAAAAAAAAAAAAAAAAAAACGCATTTTGTGTAAATAAAAATTATGACAGCATCAACCAATGAGGAGCCATTACCTCCCGAGCCCTTCCTCCCCTCCCTTTGGGCTTGTTAAGGCTAATCAAGAATCATAAGCCAGTTTGGAAACGAGCAACATGATCACATATGATCATTTTTTTTTAATTGATGGTAAATTTTTATTTTTATTGATAGTAAATTTTTACTTTCTCGCTCCCCTTGAGAAGCGTACGGTCCGTCCGTGTCCTACATCAACGAAGTTAGTAAATCCAAATAAGAAACAAAGCCCCTCGATATTATTTATCTAGCCTTATCGTAGTCTATACGGCTACTGATTGCGTTAAGAGAAAAACTCCCACTAAAAGTTGGACATCTTGTGTGCAACGTTCAGGTTGTGCTTCTTAATTAACGTGTTGAATATGCAGACATTTTGACAGAGTTAAAGACGAATTATTGCAACGCTGCACTATTATAAGTATAGTTTGCCAACGCGTCGTAAGCGAACCCAGTCAAGAGAGCTCTCCGCCATGCGAAGCTTTCCACTATGACTATCAACTGTTCTCAATGTCTTCGTGGATGCTCTTTACGAGGACAGTTGAGCAAACTGAAACAAGTTACTGCGAAAATTGTTCCTCGGTCGGTGGAAATTACTCGTGGCAAAGTTTTATACATGACGTTCCCTCTCTACGGTTCGTTCCATTCAGAGCTTTAAGACTTCTGCCCCGTTATTTCGTCTTTGTTTCCGTGGGACCCTCCCCTTTGGGCTAATTTTGTTTCAGGGCTGACTATCTTTTCCGCACAAAGTGCATTTGTGGTAATTTTACCGATTATCGCTGCCGCGCAAAATCATTTTCGCGCAAATAATTTTCTGTAGTATGTGGCAACGTCGAGAAATATATGAGGCATATTTGAGAAGAATGATTGAACAAAGATTGAAAAATTTACTTTGTGCGGAAAAGATATTCTGCCTGTTTCAGTTATGAGCAGAGTGCGGGAATTACGACAAAAGGGCCTGATTTGAGACACGATCAAAAGATATTAGAAAGAAGATAAGCAATATTTAAGCTGATTTACGAGGAGAGGCATATTTTGAATGGATAAGTGAAAATCGAGAAAATCGTCGAATGCAAAGATAACTTCACGTGTCCTTTATGGATCGCATTCGGATGACATGAATTGATATCGATTAGTTCGGCATGTAAGCATAGTATCAAGAGTCAATTGAGTAATCTGAGGGAACGGTTTTTTGTGATTGATTTTTGATTCTTATGAATACCACATGGCAATGAAAAGTGAAATTGTTGAGAATTTTCTCATTTCCAGCTAATATTTTATTTGAGGTATATGTTCCATTGTTTTGAACGAAACGATGCATCGAACCACAGTAGAATACGATCCATCGGCTCAAAAATCGACGGGGAAACTATAAAAACGCGTAACTCGTTTTGCAAAGCTGCAGAAATATTGTTATAATTTATTATCTAAAAGGAAAAGTGCTTACTGTTATTTCTTGAAAACTTCCCTAGTTTCCTTCTCGCGTAAAGAATATTCAGTCAAATATTTCAAACCGGTTTGTTCTCCTTTGATGAAATACGATAGGAGAATTTAAGAGACTGCAAACGAGATAGGTACACGTCTCCGCAGTTTTACTGTAGAAATATTAAAACCGCTGTTAACTTTATACCAGAAAAAGTTTTCCATTGAACACTTAAAAGAAGGAATTTTATACCAAATTGCATGAAAATGTTCTCCCTAAAAATGCGTTACAAGCGGAATCTAAGGTTCTGTTATAACGAGCGAAAAACAACCAGGGTAAATAAGTAAAACAAGCAGGAAGCTCCAACGCATTCGCGTCGGAGAGCGGCTCTGGCGACAGTAGTTGTAGTCAAGAATGAGGGCCTAGACACATTTTGTCACTGATGTACAATCCGACAACTGTCGATTCATGTTTTGTAACTTAGCAGATTTACGTAGCCGGTGTATAAATTTGTATTGGCCCTTGATATGCAGAATGCATGGCACTATCACTTGTTGTATACTTTTAATTTTGAAGGCTCTTTGGAGGTCCGCATCCTAAAAAATTTCTCCCACAGTATTTTTTTTAACTTGTCGTTGTGATTGGGCGCCAATTTCTTTCAATTGAGTGATCATCTTCTTTTTTTGTCAAATAACTAGTTTGTGCAACAATAAGACTGAAACTGACTGTAACTGAAATTTTGTCTTTTTAGATATTTGGTTATTTTGTATTTATTAGATTGTATATTTTCACAGCCCTGTGATAAGAAACTTTGGAATGCATGGTTGATAAGTCGTTTAGCGAGGCTACAAAAAATTTGCATTTTTATATCTGAAATTGTAGGTAATGGTTTTGAATATCGAATTGCGATATATTACACGGTTAAGATAGGGCTATATGTCTTGTCGTAAGCGGCGACATAGAGTCGATGTCATTTCAATAATCGCCCCGATGGCCACGGTAGTTGTGTGCCGTCTGCCCACGTAGCAAATGGGAGGCGAAAATGGAAGTCATCAGTGCATCGGTGAGTGTTGAACGTGAAAATTGCGCGGGCCGCGCAAATTTCGCGATCATCGATGTGTCGGGGCTGAGCATCCATCATTTTCTATCTTGTTTTGAAGCTATGTGAGTTGTGATAAAGTACATAATTTTTTTGTATTATATTACTGTATAAATAGTGTAAAATTTGTACAGAACTTTGTACAAAATAGTTTCTTGTAAAAAGTGTGGACTACTGCCACGTCGTTTCCATACAAACTCCCAATACGCCGCAAGTACCACAAATGCCCATGTTAACCAAATCACCTCATCATCCATTTTTTAAGGACACAATTTTTAATTCAAATCAACTTACTTTATCAAAACTCCAATCGTTTATCAAATAACATATATCGAGTCATTTTAACAAAATCAAAGACGGCATAATATCATTTATCACACAGCCAAAAACCTAACCTAGAAACCACGATGTTTACAAACTCAAATTGGAGAACACTCATTGGTCCAATAATAAAAATTGATTTGCCGCCTTTTTTCTTTGCAAGCAAAACGTGTGAACATGTCTGAAAATGGGATCGGGCGTCAACACTCAACGATGCACTGATGACTTCCATTTTCGCCTCCCATTTGCTACGTGGGCAGACGGCATTAGACGTTTACGGTTTCCTTGGTAACCTTTGTTTACTATCAGCTGATATCGAGTAATATGACTAGGAAGTTCCAACCCAGTGGTTGGAGCTTCCTTAACCGCGAAAACTTTAAAATTCAAATTTTCAAATTTTGAACGTAAAGTACATTTTTTCCATCACGAGATTAAAGCACAGACAAGTTTTGAATTATTGACTGTATCACCATGATTCCAAAAATACACTACACAACATAGCATTGGCTAACAATAAAACAATATGCAATAAAATAAAGTCATGACAAGGAACATAGCCGAAAATGGCGCCGATTCCCATTAACCAACGCGCGGTCTCTCCAATGTAACATGGTCCAATGATACTCCCCAGCTGGGACCGTCCGGAATAGCAGCTCTAGTGCAAGCACCAGAGCCGCTAAAAAGGGTAAATAAGCGTAATAAGTGGTCCAATTTTTTTCTTATTTTTTAAATTTTATTTTTAAAGGACTGAAGGTAGAGAAGAAGAAATTCTAAAAACAAATAAACACATTCTCAGAATTAAGTAAAATGCAAAAGCATACAATGAAAAGCAATCCTCTTAACAAACAATAAAGGATAACAAATACAGCGTCAACCGTTAGGTATTGCGGCCGTGGACCGGACCCCCTTCTTTCTCCCCCTACGTAACGCGGGCTAAGACACCCCTGTGCGGTATTTTTAAACGTTCCTTAACTCGGGGTACGCGCTCGTGATGTTCACTGTAACAATGTAGCGGTAGCTACCCGAGGTTCATTGAGAGGAAATCTGAGCCCCTCTGGCAGACCGAGCAAGAAGCCTGGAACAAAGCCGCAAGCTAATTACAAACCGCCAAACTTGATAAAAACTAATGTGCCTCGAAGTTCAGCGATTTTTTTTCTCTTTCGAGCCGAAGGCGGGAGGGGTGAAGGGAGAAGGCATCATCCCCATCCTCTCCTCCTCCCCTCAAGGCTTTACATTGTTAAATTCTTGGCTTCAAAGCGGGAATCGCTACCAGCGTTGTCACACCTTCCTTCATCGAATTTAGAAAGAATATCTAAGGAAAATAAATATGGGTGAAAATGTTTATTTTAAAAGGAGTCTCGTTGCTTTAATTGGACTATTTCAGCCAAACGGAACTATGTGCACCATGACGTGAGTCCTGTTATGCATATATTGTTACGGGTCTCAGGGCTCATATCTTAATTCACTAGTTCCGTTTGGCAGAAATACGTCCATTTCATTTGAGGTCACAGATAGGATCTGTGATTCAAAAGGACGGGAATACCAAAATCAGCCTAAATGTATTTCACGCTGGCCAACTTCCTCTTGTGTAGCCTCAAGTTTAACTTCTTAAAGAAGGGAACAAACAATATCAGCGCGACACGCGCACTGGCGCCTACAAACCTAACAGGGATACTTCACGCATTGCGCAATGCGTGAAGTATCCTCGTTAGGTTTGAAGGCGCCAATGCGCGGTACATCACGACAGTGTTCAAATTCAGGAATGACGTCAATTTGTTCTCTTTTTAAAAAAAATAACGTAGAGGTGGAGATTTTCAGACACCGCAAACAAGTTCGTACTATCAATGCCAGATGTATTTTTTGAAAAAAGCCGGGGAAAAATTGGAAAATGTTTGACAATACTAAAAATATGCTGCAAATATACGTATTTTTCCTTACAGATATCAGTGCCTCAGATTGGAAATGTACATGACTTCGTTTTAGTAGCATTTTGAGATATCAGGGGAAAACCGCGCACCGGCCCCATTGATTCCAATGTAAACTGCAATTTTTGAAACTTGGTATCTCATAACCGGTGTAAGATAGGGCTACCAATTTTTCAACGCACGAGGAACCGATACTGTAGAGATTTCCAAAACGCCGCACTATATTGATTTTTCCCATGATGTGAGTCAGCTACCTCTTAGTGAGGCTTTCATATATTTATAACAGTTTTCACCTTTTATTTGTGTTTTTCAATGTAGTTACATTTTGCAGTGATTATGAGGATTAATATTTGTTTTGCCTCCGATGTAAAAATATGTTAATCATATTATCAAAAAAGATCGTTAGACTCTGCCTCCGCTAAAATGGAAGTTTTCAATTTGCCTTGATAATTCACTCACATTTTTTAACACCATCTCTCATGAAAAAGCATAAAACCGTCGGTAATAGCAGTGAAGCTTATATTCGTAAAATGTGGCAATTGTGTTATACCTCCGAAAGTTCCGCTAACACACATTAATTAAGCTCCAGACTAATTCGATGTTTTATGCATCAAGTTTTTCCGCACCTTGAAACTTGATCCTGAATATTGTAGCATTATGTCAGCGATATTCCTGAGGGAGAAAAAATTTCAGCTTCGCATATTCCGCTTTGTTAACGCTTCATAACGGCCAAAGTAACGTCTCGCATGCAGACCTTTGCCCGACGGACCGTGCGATTCTGCTCTTGCAATTATTGTTGGAATGTAATCTGCAGGCTTTAGTGGCTTTGCACTCATAACAAATAAGGGAAAACACTCTTCCGCTTTTCATCTTCTCAAATTTGATAATAAACATCTTCAAAGTTAAAAATTATTGATCCTGAGTGTGTAATAATCAAATAATATTCGTGATAACAAATTACGTATCGTTATTAATTATTCCAGCATTGCCCTGTCGGTGTCGGTAGAACCCTTCCTATTCTCTGAAACGGGAAAATGACTGGTGCTCGGGACGCGAAGTTCATACGTCTCATGGATTTCTGAAGTTTTTGGATCGAGGATCTCAAAACTCGAGGTTCAGCTGTGGAGGTGCGGATGTCACTGGAGTACTTTGGTACGGCAGTTGAAAGTTGAAGTTTGAAACCTAAGGTTCAGCTTCCGAAGTTCCGAAGTTCGGGTCACGCATTTGAAGTTCGGTTGACTCTACATAGGTTTCAGCCGAAGTATCAACCGAGCTTCAGATGCAGGTGATTGAACGAGACTTCGGCAGCTAGACTTCAAGGTGTCCAGATGCACGAGCTGAAAAACTTCAGAGGTTCGTATGACCCAAGCTTCTGGTCCCAACCGCAGGTTTTTTCCCCCACCTTAATTATGTTTTGCGCTTTCCTCTGCCCATTGCGCTTTTGCCTCTGAAAAAATTTGTTTGTTATAAGACCTGTATTTTAAAACACGGTTTACATTTACGCTCAGTTTCTTTTAGCAGGTTCATTTTGGAACATGCAAGGCGAAAGCTATACCCAATACTGCCGTGCTAAGGAAAAACGCCGTACGAAAATTAGAGAGTTGCCAAATTTCTCCGTATAAACCATGTATTTTTTAGGAAAATTATGTGTTGAGTGTGACATTTTCAGCTATGTTCTTTCAAATTGTACACAAAATTAACTGAAAAAATCGGAAATAGAAAATATTTAAAATTTGTCCAGTAAATTTGGTTCTTAGAAAAGGAAACCTGGAAACGTGTGAAGGCTCATACGGCGTTTTTTCTTCGCACGGTAGAATAGCGGAGTTACGACATCGTAAACGGGGATATCCGAGGGAGCTCGTGAAAATAGACAATAAAAGTAATCATAAAAATAAAGTATAAGGAAGGCAAGCGTCGAACTCCTCTCTGCTGGCGTTAATGGTGTTTCGGTTTCAGTGCAAGCAGAGCGCCGGGCGGGAGTAAACGACATTAACGCGCCACCTTTTCACATCGACGGAATTCAATGAACGCCTGCCTGTCTCCATTCGAAATTGCCCGCGAAAGAAAGAAAATCTGGGTCAAAAAGTTAGGATTCTTCGAACGCGGGGAGTGCTTTGATTCTGCAACTTGGCCGAGTCGTGCCTCTCGCTCCACATTTGCCACTTCAGCTCGACATTCGAATTCATCACGGAGCAAAAAAATCTACAATTATTCGACGGGATTTCGGTAAATTTATAGATGAGCACAGTAGCAGATTTTAATAGCATTACAAAGGAAGTTATAATATCAGTGGCGCGGCGTGAATGATCGATTATCGATGTTTACCCATTTAAAGCTATGGTAAAAAATCATTTATTATAAAGTTCGTTGCAAACACCCTGTTTATCGTTCCTCTTCTACCGGTTTAAATAGCAGATCAATCGATATATCGCAAAGCATGCCCCACCACTGCTTATTTTGTACTTTTTACGATGGCAAATCACCATAATCTCTCAATTATTCATTTCCAAAGTTAGACTGCTGAATTCAATCGGCAAAATTTAACCTTGTTATGTTACTACTAGCTGCTTCAGCTCGCTACGCTCGCTTGCGCCGCTAGCCGGGGGCAAGCCCCCTGGACCCCCAGTTACTCGCTCCGCGAGTAACTGTTGGCTCGCTTCGCGAGCCAAATTTTGCTACTACCAGTGCTTAGAAGACTTCCTGGAGGCAAAATGATAAATTCAAAAACAAAGAATAGGAAACTAAAAATTACCCACTTTTAGAAAAAGAAACAACCTTGAAAAATAAATAACACTCCTGGAAAAGAAAATCAGAACACTTTTTGAAAATGTAACGGTGCGAAAGGGTGAAGATAAATCACCAATTCTTTTGGAAGAAGACATGAGCCGACCCCCGACATGAGTGAAACTGCCGTAGGACCCATGCTAGGGTAGAAGGGTGACACGTGTTGTGAGCAGGTAGGGATGGGTTTACGTGGAGAGGGAAACGGAAAATCAGAGGGTCCCCCAACCATATGACTTGTCCAGCGTCAAAAACGCAAATATGTCGTTATCAAATCGAGGTAAATTTTGCAACTTCGGTCGCGCAAATCGAAAAACGAAGGGGTCTTGGCACATCTAGACCCTATGAGCTTTCATTTAAAACAAATCCGAGGAAAATCGGTCCAGTAGTTTCCGAGATCGAATTAGCACAAACTATCCAGCGTCAAAAATGCAAATATGTCGTTATCAAATCGAGGTAAATTTTGCAACGTCGGTCGCGCAAATCGAAAAACCAAGGGATGTTGGCACGTCTACAGCCTAAGAGCTTTAATTTAAAACAAATCCAAGGAAAATCGGTCCAGTAGTTTCCGAGATCGAATTAGCACAAACTGTCCAGCGTCAAAAATGCAAATATGTCGTTATCAAATCGAGGTAAATTTTGCAACGTCGGTCGCGCAAATCGAAAAACCAAGGGATGTTGGCACGTCTACAGCGTAAGAGCTTTCATTTAAAACAAATCCGAGGAAAATCGGTCCAGTAGTTTCCGAGATCGAATTAGCACAAACTGTTGGAGGCCAAAAAAGGCCTTAGGATATTAAATATATAGATTCTGAAGGATCCCTTAAACCTACCGGTACTAGTTCATAAAAGCATTACAAAGAAAGTTATGTTATCAGTGGCAAGGCGTGAATGATCGATTATCGAAATTTACGCATTTGAGGCTGAGGTAAAAAATTGATTTTTAATGTGTTCGTTGCAAAAACCCTGTTTATCGATCCTCTTCTATCGGTTTAAATGGCAAACTAATCGATATTATTGAAAAACCCGCCACGCCACTGGATAATATCATTGTGCTCATTCTCATTATTACCAAAATCCTGGGTTCTACTTCCGGGAGTCCTCGAGAGACTAATTTAATAAGAGAGGTAAATTTTAACACATACATTAAAGAATAACACGAAAATTTAGTTCTTTGTTTCGATGTGCGACCTCATTTACAGTGAAGACTTTAGTTCGATTCGTGAGTGACAAAAAACAAGACAAACTAGTCTAAGGTCTGGGAATTCCACAAAATATGTCTCCAAATGTTAAATTTTTCTTGATCATTTTTAGCCCAACTGTATTTCCAAAAACATGTTCCATATGCGACGTGCATTTTGATGGGATCAGCAGTTATGCAACAATGGCAATATATCGATGCACGGCGCAAAATAATCATTTTTTATATTTTATCATGGGGAAGCATTAATCATACCGCGGACTTCTGACGTAGTTATTGTGATGCCTTTCCTCAAGGGTAATCGTTCCGTCCGTCGTCACCACTTAGGAAAGAACTTTTCGCTAGCCGCAACTTCAAGATATTAATCTCCTTTGAGTTTTACTCAAAAATTTCATTTATCACCCTCAATTTTTCCGTGAATGCGTAATTGGATGAAAAAACCTGGCATGGAGAATGGGAGAAGTAGGCGTTGCCTTTAAAGAATCCGACGAGAGGGTCTGAGTCTCTCAATATAACTTGTAATTTTACATATTATAAATCCCTAAAGGCTTTGCTGACTATATCCAATTAGGAGATCTCTTCCTTTACAATAATCACGCACGGCTATGAAGGTTGTAGTGACTTTGACTGTAGAAATTTGACTATGACTCTTTCTGTAATTAATAAAATTATAAAATATAAAACATCATGCTTTTCTAAATTCATCATCTTGGTAAAAACCAGTATTAAGATAACTACCATAATAGATATGTATTCAATAATAATTAAACTATTAATAATATGTGTTTTGGAAATTAAGAATTCATTTTCATTCTTGATCCAAATAAAGCTATACATATATATTATAGTCAGGCACTAAAGTCGGTGCTGGATTTTGATAACCAGAATCAGCCTGCATGCGGATCATTAAAATTGATAGACATAGCGATAGACAAAGAAGAAAAGGAGAAAATGGAATTGAAAATTTTTGAAATATTAAAGCATCTAGTTGGTATGCAGTTTGAGTTAATTTCGTCATGAATGATTACCAAATATAAGCGTCTATCCTTCCATTTTCCTCCAGTCCTTTCTTCCTCCTTCCTTCCTTTCTTCCCTATTACTTCCTGCTTTTTCACGCGCGAACGGGGGGAGGGTACACCCCCTCACCCCCCTCCTTGGATCCGCCTTTGAGGACGAATAACGTTATCCAATTGTGGTACGTGCAATCAAACTCACCGTGTAATCACGTAGACGATGTAAGTTAATCGGGTTGCTTTGCTCGAAGTCACATAGTGTAATCATTTTATAAATCTCCTAAATTACTATGTACAGCATCCTATTTGATTTGAATTGACGTTGCCAGTTCCTACGGCAACCCTCTGTACATCTCGCCGTGAGATTTGGACGTATCCCGCGAACGTTGACAACGCCATTTCCGGTTCGAGATGTGGCATGTAAGTGAATCGAGGTGAAGGAGAGGGGATTCAAACGGAATAAGCGGAACATGTGCAGAAACTAGTCGCCTAATTGATCCGCTGCCGGGGAGACCATTAAGCATGGGTACAAGTGGGTTCGTACTAGAGTCCCGAAGATAATGACACTAGACACGGTGCGCCAGAAACTTCATCAATTTGCGATGAATTAAAATGTCATAAGTTATCGCCGCACCGTACCGCGGAGTTCTTTTCGGTTACTTTCACGATCCTATCACGTTTTCGTAAATCTATAACATGCAGTTGCGTGGCGTGCTTTGCGATATATATCGATTGATCGGCCGTTTAAACACATGGAAAAGTATCGATAAACAGGGTGCTCGCAGCGAACACCTTAATAATCGATTATTTATCAGCTTCAAGTACGGAAATATCGATAGATCGTAAAGCACACCACGCCACTGATAACGTGTCAATTGATTTCTCCAATGGTCAGTTGCACTGGTCATAGAATTGTGTTTTGATGCTTGATTCTTGTAGATTAGCTAAAAATATTAAAATCTGTCTAAACAGCGACTATATCTACGTTCAATATTAACAAGAGGTATCGCCCTTTGAAAATTCGAGCTTTTAACGGCATCCTCCGCGGTAGTGACACCCTTGGTTTCTTCCACCTTGCTTTTGTCAGTCAGTGATACACACATTTGCACTGGCTACTCAACGTGAGGCTCGAATGAAATCAAGGCCGAAAAAACCAGGGGCGTTACTACCGCGTTGGATGACGTCATTAACCGAATTTTTCGAAGCACGATATCTCGGTTAATATTGGACGTGGGAAGTTGCTGTTTAGACGGATCTCATTATGTTTAGCTGATCTGTAAGAGCTAAGCATCGAATACGATTCTGAGACCAGCGCAACTGACCCATTGAAATTTAAACTGAACGGATGAGGAAGAATGGTATGGACATAAAAAGACTGTTTAGCTGCACCAAAGGTGATTCCATGACGTCATTCATAAAACGTCATTCGTGGTAACTAACGGGACGCTATTCGCCGTCTCCCTCACAAAAGAACGTAACTGCATTCCAGTGTTGCCAAATGTCCGAGTTGTACTAGCACCAGAACAATCTTGGTCTTTTCTGAATGGAAATTACACTGGTAAAAAAACCCTCTTGGTTCAAGAGTGCAGTTTCTTGTCGCCGGATTTGAGAGTCTGGACTCTTGTTTCAATGCAAAATCCGCTTGAATCAATGCAAAATCCGCTTGAAACAAGAGTTTAAGACTCTTAAATCCGGTGACAAGAAACTGCACTCTTAAGTCAATGCAATGCGGCATTGGTCCAAGAAGTTTTTTTTACCAGTGTATGCTGATTTTTCTTCTGAACTCATACGAAAATCAAAAGAACATTCAACAAAAAGTGCACAAGTGCACTCTTGTAAATGATTGAATGATTGGAGTCAACTTTGCACCTTGGAATGGAGCTACGTTCCTTCGCACGAGAAACAGCGAATTATTGTGAACTAGCTCCTCTCATCTAGCACTCTCATACATATGAGACAATACAGTTTCCTCTTGCGAATCCTTCATTGACGAGCACCAGATCACTCTTTGTTGTCCGAAACACATAACTTTCGCCTCTGTCAAGACGCTTTCCGTCAAGAACTAGCAGACGCACGGAAACCCCAAGGCTCCCGTTCCCTCATGCGAGTCGCTTGACAAAGTACGGAGACTAGCGAAGGAAGCGTCACACATGCGGGTAACGTCGTTACAAGTTTGCTCATGAGGCGCGCGTGACAGCCTTTTTCCAGATCAAATTAATACAAAGTTTGATCAAATTGCCGCGGCGGGTGCACGGGGCGGAACCGGGGGAAACTTCCGATGCACTAAGTTTAACGATGAGGCGAAAGCTCCTTTAATGAGAAACCTGCAATCAAAGAATTCGACGCTTGAAGCGTTTCCAAAATCACACCCGCACCGCACCCCCTCCCCCCGACCCGTCGTCACCCGCCCTGTTCTCCCGGACGGTGTTTTACCGCGTATTGATTCGAACGTCTTGGTTCGGCTCATGAATATGCAAGCGTGAGCTTAGGATTAGCGGGTCCAAATCAAAATTTCCAGTCTGGAGATGCTCTTTGCCAGGTCGCACTGTCGACTGCATCGATGAATCACTAGACCTTGTGTTTTTTATTGAACACTGGAAAAAAAAAAACATTGGATCTAGAGTCCGGACTCTTGAAAACATTGACAAGAAAAAATACTCTTGATTCGATCGGATTTTTGCTTGAATCAAAACGAAATCCACTTAAATTAAGAGGCTTGGTTCTTGATTTAAGCTAGATTCTGATTGAATCAAGAGTACTTTTTCTTGTTAATGTTTTTAAGATTCTGGACTCTACACTGGTAAAAAAAAAAAAAAAAAAAAAAATCTTGGTTCAAGAATGCAGTTTCATGTCGCCGAATTTAAGAAACTGGACTCTTGTTTCAAGCGGATTTTGGATTGAATCAATGCAAAATCCGCTTGAAACAAGAGTTCAAGACTCTCAAATCCAGCGACAAGAAACTGCACTCTTAAGTCAATGCACCGCAGCATTGGTCCAAGAGGTCTTTTTACCAGTATGTAGATCCAATGTGTTTTTTTCCCCAGTGAAGGTGATTTAATGCGATCTAGAGACGAAATTCACCACTACGCTGCGCTGCTCTGTGGTTTGTGTCTTTGAGAAGCAATAATTGTCGTTACATACAGGGTGATCCAAAAGTCCCTTCCACCCCCTCTAACTTTTTACCTAATTGAGGTAAAGATTTGAAACTTGGGGGATAATCCTAAGTCAAAGGGAGCTATTTTTCGGCTCCCCTAAAATTTTCAGGGGGGCCCCCCTTGGGAGGCAACGGCCCCCAACTTTTCATTTTCAAATGGAAAGACCCCCTTTGTGATAGCTCGTTCGAAAGAACATAAAAAAAAAAAACTTTTAGCGCAAACCCGAAGTCAATATCTCAAACCGTTTCAAAATGGCGGCCGGTTAAAATTCAAAATGACCGAAAATTCACACCGGTTATTTGTTGATGGATTTGCGCGAAAATCGATATGTACGGGTATTTTGACACGAGAAAAACGAATTTGACGTTAGATTTTCAAAAAAACCGAAATTTCCAAAATGGCCGCCGGTTAAAGTTTAAAATGGCCGAAAATTTTCACCTCGGTTTTTTGCTGATGGATTTGCCTAAAACTTGGATTTTGAGAGTATTTTGGCATAAGATAAACAAATTTGGACTTAGATTTCTAAAAAAAATCAATTCTTGGTCATTTTGAACTTTAACCGGCGGCCATTTTGGAAATTTCGGTTTTTTTGAAAATCTAACGTCAAATTCGTTTTTCTCGTGTCAAAATACCCCTACATACCGATTTTCGCGCAAATCCATCAACAAATAACCGGTGTGAATTTTCGGCCATTTTGAACTTTAACCGGCCGCCATTTTGAAACGGTTTGAGATATTGACTTCGGGTTTGCGCTAAAAGTTTTCTTTTTTTATGTTCTTTCGAACGAGCTATCACAAAGGGGGTCTTTCCATTTGAAAATTAAAAGTTGGGGGCCGTTGCCCCCCCAAGGGGGGCCCCCTGAAAATTTTAGGGGGGCCAAAAAGTAGCTCCCTCTGACCTAGGAATATCCCCCAAGTTTCAAATCTTTACCTCAATTAGGTAAAAAGTTAGAGGGGGTGGAAGGGAATTTTGGATCACCCTGTATATATTAACGCAAGAAACGCAGAATTTACTTAAGAGCGCAATTTCCTTTTGCGTGCATGAGATGAATTTTGACATTTTTTATGAGTCTACCGTATTTTCCGTGAAATTTTGATGAGGAACAATACACAAGGACGATCAAGTTCATACTATGTCCGATGATTAATTTAAGCTCCATACGATAGTATTGCTCCATTCAAATACACAATGAAAAATCGAAGATGAAGCCTTAGAAAGAGACTTTCATCTACGTTTCATTATTATGCACGCGTTGCAACCACAGAAATGGACTCTTTTAGTCGTGCGTCATAAAATTGGACGTACTCATGCTAGAAGGAACTATGTGCATAGTGATTGCGTGTGACATAGTTCCTTTTAGCATAAATACGTCCAATTCAGCGAATGCCACACACACACGTCTTCATTCATAGCAATCAAAATGACGATGGAGTGACCTTGATTTCCTTCCAAAGGGTAATTTATCCAGTTACTCTCACTTGACCCCTAGGATAGTGACCTCTTTCTTAAAAATTGTGTTCCTCAAACAAAAACTCTTTTTGCACGGAGAGAAAAACTTCGTGCGTGGGACTCGAAGTTCAGGTCATATGGATCTCTGAAGTTTTCGGATTGAGCATCTGAACACTTTAGATCTATAGCAATCGAGGTTCGGATCACACATCTAAAACTTCAGTTCTTACATCTGAAGTACTTCAGATGTGAGAACCGAAGTTTTCCGGATGTGAAAACCGCAGTACTTCAGATGTTAGAACTGAAGTTTCAGATGTGTGATCCGAACCTCGACAGTTAGACCTTAAGTGTCCAGATGCTCAATCTAAAAACTTCAGAGATCCATATGATCTAAACCTCGGGTCCCACGCACGAGGTTTTTTTCTTCGTGTGGAGATTTATCCTCTCTACTGAGGCTCACCGAGGGCTGTTTCCTGTATTTTGGCGCCATTGTCCACAAGCGCCCAGGGACGGCCTTGCACAATGGGACCGCTGCTGTCAAATTCTGCACATAATTACTTTAATTTTAAGCGCATTGCAATGTATTCTCTGCATGACAGCAATGCGTTGGCTGCGGCTTTATTATTGTAACGAACGCGCTCCCGAGAGTGGAGTAAAGTCCTGTTAGCGAGCACTTGGTCTTGAGTTATGGAACATCGCCTCCGAGGCGAAAACCATTATTTTAGGCACTTGAAGTTACTGTAAATATTGCAAGAGACGGAAGTAATTCCGCCCAAAAGAGGAGAGTTTGAGATGAACAAATAGGGATCGTATTTCAACGAAATTGCAGAGACTCATTTTAAATGACGGATAAACCGGCTTGCTACTCAGTTTACCGATAGCCAACGCATGCCATGTCTGAATAAAGTTTCCAAAATCTACCCTGAAAAAAAAAAAAACTCCGGCTCCAGGAGCCGTAATTACGGGTTATATAGCACTACCGTGCGTTTACTTGTACTCATGCGTCCGAATTTTTTTTCTCAGTGTAGGAAGGGCAAACCTCTTACATAGGAATTGCTGTTATGGCCGAAAACTAGAGGCCGTAAAGGAGCATATCGAGGAGAGAAACTGCGGAGTCTCAAGCGGGAAGGCACGGAGTCGGAAAATGATACAGAGTTGAAGCGAAAAGGTAAGGGAAGAATTGATGAATGAATAAAGAATCATAGGCACCGAAGATGAGAGAGAATTCGAATGATTGTGCTCGACTTGTGACATTTTTCTCACCGGTAGTAAACTGTTTAACTGTAAATGTCAAGCACTTTCCGGCCGTTGCCACCATTTTATAAAACTGAAGTCTTCGGAAATAGAAACTATTATTACGGTTATTGATCTTGATTTTTGTAGTATTCGTTCGATTAAAATAAATTTTGTCTTAATTTTAATTATTGATGATTTATTTCAAATAAAGTTTTAGTTATAATTTGTGCGGGTTAAAGTTTTGTTTCATTTCAAAGATTCGGTATATGTATATTCAGTATTAAAATTAAAATACTCATGAAAGTCATTGCCTCTCTTAATTTAAGAATCTAAATTTTTGTATATATACCCATTCTCCAAATTCTTTGTAAAGACGTCAATAGCGTGTGACGCTGAATGTCTTCAAGTATATTAACTAACTAACTAACTCAACCCATCTTCCAAATTCTTTGTAAAGACGTTAATAGCCTAGGATGCTGAATCTCTATAAATAAAATAACTGACTAACCAAAATTTACAATCTAGGTACGCCAGACAGACATCCATCCATTGATCTCTGAGAATCCTAACGTCACAATTAAAATTATAGACCTATTTTCATTCATCAAGTCAAAATTATATCTGAACATACCAACAATCTAAATACACAGACGGCTAATGCAGCCAAATGTCTATAAACAAACTAACCCGACCTCACATCGGGTTATTTTCATCGAATTTAATTTTTTCATTTTCCAAACGTCAAAAATAAGCATCCTTGAATCACATGAGCAGCTAGTGCAAGGTTTTCAGGTCCCTTTTTATCCCCCAGTTTCACCCTCTAAGGCTGAAATTCAGGACTCGCAGCAAATTTTGCAACTTTGAACGTTACGGTTGAAGGGATAATAATGTCCATCATACATCTATTTTCGGTGAAACTTGACTGGTCAAGTTGGCGATGGACCGGAACGAGGCAATTTGCGGAGCCTCGCGGAGGGTTAAATGCGCGGCAGCGGTTCCAAGACGGATTAAATTTTGAACGCGTCACTATTTCGGTGGCAGGAAGACTAGGACATTAGCGCGAGTTTCAGAGGCGGGCGGTGGTTCCTCAATCTCCTGGGTTGCCCCCTCGAGGTCCGCAACTAAACTTCACTGCGCGAAATCTTCGAGTCGCACCTTGTGTCGTAAGTGCTTCGATTTAAAGTTAGAATGGTAAGTCACTCGCTCCTTGTTCCTTGAGTGTGAGTGACTATCAGTGGCACCGCGTTAAACGGAGAGGAACCAAGCCACATCAGCTACTGCCTTTAATCGGACAATTTGATTTTTTACATGAAAACTGTTGTGCGGATTTTTGTGCACATTTCAGTGAATTTTCTCCATAATACAAGGCAAATTCCTTAAAATTTTCAAAGGAATCCGCACAAACGTTCTCTGGTAAAAAATAGAATGTCCTTGTTAAATTTGGCAGTAGGTAGCTGATGTGGCTCGAGAAAGAAAAGGATTTAGCCAAGGTGTTATGTTTATCACTGCTTTATTTATTTTATAAACATTTTAAACGCTAAAGCTTTTCGGCTCGCGGCCATCATCAGAGCATAAAAAAGGTCAAAACCATAAAACTACAACAACTTTAACAAAGACTTAAAAAACATTATGCTGGTCACTATTATTGACCAAACTGAAAATGGTGTTACTAAGCATAAACGATTTCATAAATGATGTGGCTTGGTTCTTTTCTATTTAACGCGGTCCAGTTATTAGATACGCTGACTCGGCGTTTGGGAGTGAAACTCTCAGCCTTTTAGTCACACTTGAATTTTTCACCTTAACATGGAAAAAGACATGTTAATAACTTTAACTCCTACAGGGGCCAAAAGTTCCCCTGGTGAGCCTCACCTTATGCAGCCTTAGGTATGCAGCGGAACTTTTCTCGGAAAAATATCTTATCGGGAGAAAGGAGGCAACGCCGGAATGCTCCCGTGGCGTCAAAACACAACATGGGCCTTTACAGCCCCATCATTCGAGATGATTATTCTAACGCGAGTTCAAAAAATCATGCAAAACACAGTGTGACCGGCGTCGGACGCATATTAGCGCCTGCAAGACTGGATGAATACTTCGCGCATTGCGCCAAACAGTGCGGTCGGCATCAAACGCATATCAGCGCCTACAAGACTGCGTGAATACTTCTCGCATTGCGCCAAATGCAGTGCTGTCGATCAGGTGCCGTGAAATGCATATTAGTGCGTCCCCGTTTCCCAGTTCGAGAATTGGCCTATATTTTTGCGCAGTCTGTCGCTTGGTCCGTCGCGGACCGGGCGGCCGGTCGCAATTGTGAGTCTGAAAATACGCCAACGTGAGGAATAGCTGCAGTTCATACACTGAACAACGAATTCCCCCACCGATTGATTCCTGAAGAATATTTCTCGAGATTTCAAACACATTTTGAAATTATAACAATCTAACACTTAATCCTCAGTTGAATGAAGGAACGGAAATGTTCGACGAAGGAAAACTGTAACCCGCGAAAAAAGATAAAATTAAACTTTTGGACGTTGAAATCAATTGGATTTTGGCCGTTCCTCCGACGGCAACGAGAGCCATCCATTTGTCGCCACGGACATTGGTAATGCTAAAAGAAATCGATCGCAAAGAGCTCTCCCGAGTGGGCGAGCTTAAAAAAAGTCCCTCAGCGGGCCGATTATTGAAACTGATAGACAAAGCGATAGACAAAGAAGACATAGGGAGTATAGAGCGATCCTATTGGTTGACATGGTCGGTTCTTATAGACTGAGAAAGAAAATGATGGACTAACTGTCGGGTCTTTGGTGGGTTGCCGTTAGTTAGTCCATTACCTACCTCAAATGTCCATTGCCACTACCCGCTTCCACCAATAGGATCCCTCCAAATCCCTTTTGTCATCTTTGTCTATAGCTTTGTCTATCAGTTTTAATAATCGGCCCGCTGGTGAGCCTCACCTCATGCGGCCTCATGCGGCGAAAGGTGAGTTCGAGTAACCTCCCGTTATCTCCAGTGACCACCCGCGAAATGATGGGATTGCAGACAGTGGCGAGGCGTTGGTGATCGATTATCGATATCTTTCCGTTTTGAACTATGGTAAAAAATCGATTATTTAAGTATTCGTTGCGAACGTGTTCGTCGATCCTTTTCAATAGGTTTAAGTGGCAGGTCAATCGATGTATCGCAACTGATTTGCAACTTTGTTTTGCATCCCTATCAGAGGCGGATCCAGCAATTTGGCAACAACGGATTTCCTCCATTTAAACCTATGCTAAATAATCGATTCTTGTCGGAACACCTGGCCCCTCCAAGAATCGATACTTTTCCATAGGTTTAAATGGAGGAAATCCGGTGTTGCCAAATTGCTGGATCCGCCAATGATCCCAATGCACGGGCTCACTCGAGGTGACGCGTCATGGCATGGACCACGATCCACTTCCTACCGCATGAGATCGACTTCCACTAGTGTTTCCATCTCAGTGTCGCCGAAAATGCGCGATTTTAGCGGTGAATTTGCAAACAAATGAGAAATCACGTGTCAATTACCGCAAGATCGGAGGTAATACGCCTTTTTTCCTGCGGTCTTGCACGCTGATCATCAAAACCTTCGCGATATTCACGTTGAATCACAGCGTATACACGCAAATTTTCCTGCGAGCAAGAACATTAAAAATCACACATTTTCATATCGCGGGGAAACGCGATTTTTATATCGATGCGCGCGAAATATTTACGGACCTCAGTAATTTGAGAGAGGCGAAAAGTAAAGATTCTCCTTCAATTATGCGTGATACCACATCCCTACTCCGGAGTTCGAATAGTTGCTCGTTTGATTACCGCTTCATAAAAAGTAAGAAATTACGCGAGTTTCATCTCAAAATCGGCAGGTGCGATATTGCCATCGGATTCGTTAGATCCTTAACCATCCCGCGTTCAGATGTATCCGAAACCGGAGAAATTGGAAGGTGAAAAAAATTGTGGCAACGCTGGGAGAGACAGTCGTTCATGGAAGCTGAGAAAAATTATAATTTTATAATATGCAGCTGTTTTCATTTCTTACTCGTGATTACTCGGTCCGCGTTCTATCAAGAGAAGAATGGACGAACAGCATGATCAATGGCCAAGAAACCACCTCACGCAGTAAGATACCTTTATTCTTCAGTTCTCGTTCATTTCTCTTTTCCGTGTGGATGCAAATGTTATCATGCAACATTTTGTAATCTTCTAAATATTCCTTTCCACCGATGGACTGAGTGAAAAAACAATTCGGCTCCATAGTTTGTGGCGATTCCAAATCGAAAATTTTATGGTGGTATAGAATTCGATTTGAACATCGCAATTGTCGACTGGTACAATTTTGCCATGTGTGAGCTTTGTTTATTATTGGTAGGGGTTAGATTTTGTTGCATCAATAGTATCATTAAAACTACTATCTTCAACATGAATCATTTTGTTAGTTGTCGCAATTATTCAACGCTCATATATATACAACCGAGAAAATGCACAAATGCGTATCTCGGTTGCAGTGTTTCAAAACTTCTGCTCGTTCTTTATTTCTTAAAAGAAGACCTAGCCAACAATATGGCTTGAAATTTTACAGAATATTCATTACACAGAGAATACAAATTACCGAAGTTTTCAAACCATAGTTCGTCATTGATACCATCATAATTAATGAATGCGGGAAACGGTTTAAAAAAAAAATTACTCTCTCTTCAAAACTGGAACGTTGCAGAATTGAAACTTCCAAATGAGACTTAATGTTGTGCAGGATTTTCCTTATTGACCATACTGCCGTGGTAAGGAAAAAACCCGTATGAGCCTTCAGACTTTGCCGAATTTCCTTACTTAAGATACGAATTTATAGGAGCATCTGTGAAGTTTAGCCCTCCAATTTTTTAGGGAACTTCATTCGCAGCCAGATCTGAATTATCTGAAAATCTCACAACTCTCCTCAAAAATGAACCGGAGGAAATTTGGCCACTCTCAAATGTTCATACGGCGTTTTTCCTCGGCACGGCAGCATAATGGCCGTCAGTGGCGTGGCGTGAATTGCGATGTATCGATTGTTATGCCATTTAAACCTATGGTAAAGAATCGATTATTAAGGTGTTCGCTGCCAACACCCTGTTTATTGATCCTTTTCCATAGGTTTAAACGGCATAAAAATCGATAAATCGAAATTCCCGCCACGCCACTGATGGCCATCCTAAGCTGTCTCAATATAGAGTAGCAGTATTATTCTTTGAAAGTAACAGAAACATTTTTACTTGACTCATAACGGCACCTCGCGACTGCGCTGCGCTATTTGAGCTTTCCGATGGCGCTGCATGTCCAGCACACTACGAGGACAAACTACGCACATAAATAATGCCAACTGTGTGTGCAATATCCGACTGGACTGTGTGCATTGTTCCGCCGAATTTCGTTCCGCTTCAGTGCTATCGATTTATCATCGGAACGATGCCATTTATCTACTTATTTATTTCCAGAGCAAGATAGGTGTGTCCAACAATATTAGGAACGAATTAATGTCAAACTCATGACAAATACTTCTCCCTTTCGACTCGGACGTGATTAAATCAAAAGGAACTATATCCATTTTGACATAAACCCTGAGAACTATAAGGATACAAGCATGGCAGGGCTCATGTCACAATGAATATATTTTGTATTTTTTTTTTTTTTTTTTTTTTTTTTTTTTTTTTTTTTTTTTTTTTTTTTTTTTTATTTATATTTATTTTAAGGTAAATTTAAAAGAAAGAAAGAAAGGTATGAATCATTTTAAGCCCCTACTTTTTTCTGTAATGAATAAAAATTAGTAACATACAAGAGATCCAGTCTTTCCAGTTCAAGTTGAAAAAAGTGATCCGTGCCAATATTTCCAATTAGCTGTTTTCTTTATGGAGCCACACCCACAAAAAAGAGGAGGGCGAGTCCCTGCGCCTACTTTTCAGACTCCAGGATTCTCATATCCGAGCCAACACCCCCGCCCCCGCCCCAAATCAGCATGGAAACCGAGGTTATGCTGTACTGTAACGCGGTTACTCGGAAGGCGTTGCTCCTAGGATTTTCCTGGAAATGCCTACCGATCGCATTCGATGCGAATTAAACGATTCACCCTGCCGGAAGTTAAACCTCGCGGGAGCGTTTAAACTCTGCGTCTTAACTTTCCGACTCGGTTTGACCCGATCCCAAAAACTTTATCGAATTATATTCTTCGGCCTAGGATTAATTAATCTCGTCTGATTCAACGCAGAACTTTTGCTCTGAAAGCCACGGTAGATCGCGGCCTATTCAGACGCCCATGCATTCGACACCTGGATATAAAGTGAATAGACATAGGACCATCTTTCGGTGTGAGCTTATAGTTCCGAAAAAGCCAGTCATAGGAGAAGGGAAGTTTTACCTGAATTCGAACGGTAATTAATCAATCACACCCCTCATTAAAGCAAATCAACTTTTGGAGGCATTTAATTCAAGGCTAATTTAAAGTTTAGATGAGAGTTTATTCTTTAGGTAAGGGTTGATTCTGTAGATTCTCGTCTTTTAGAAACATCGGCGGATGATCCAGCAAATTGACAACACTGTTTTTCTGCATTTAAACCAATGGAAATATATCGATTCTTGGAGGGGCCAGGTACTCTGACAAGAATCGATTATTTAACACATGTTTAAATGGAGGATTGCCAGTGTTGTCAAATTGCTACGTCCGCCTCTGTTAAGAAATCGATACGTACCGCTGTGGAAAATGCGGTGCGGGTCGGTTAGTTCTGCTTAAAACTGGAGGAATATTTTGAGGGAATTATGGTCGATATCTTCCTCCCTAAAATAGTGTTATCCAGTGCCAAGGTCACGTGTCAATTTTTGCCGCATGGAATACGACGTGAAACTTTACGATGACGAATCAGAATCATCTCCTCCAGTTTTTGACGTGTATAATTAACAGACGATTTCGAATGTATGTCGATCGACTTTGTTCGGAGGAAAAAGAGATGAAATCACAATAAGTATACGGAATATCCTATACCGATTATATTGATCAATCTTCTATATACCGATGAATTTCCATGAATCCGGTACTTAATGAAATATTGTCCGTCTATTGATCAAATATGGACATAAAAATTGTCTTTTTTCACAAATAATTATTCACACTTCTCTCTTTGCTCCTCTCCTCTCTTTTTTCTCCTATTTCCTTCCATTCTCCTCCTCCCTCCCCCTTTCAAATTTCCCATCACATTCCTCCCCATTTTTAATTATAAATTTCTCTTTCTCTCACTGTCATCTTTATTTTTCTTCCTCATCTACCATTCTTCTCCCTTATTACTATTCTGTCCCCTCCCTTTTCTTCTTTTTATTTGAAGAAGGGAGAAAAGGACGCATCAAATTGCATCTATGAAAGAGAACATGGCCACCTTTTTCTAGAATATTTATGCAGAAAATTCCCCGTCATTAGCAGCGTACCATTTAACAGAAATGGATCAAATACATCTGAATGTTGCTAGCGCTGGGAAAGAGTTAGGCTCTCGCACGGTACTTGACACTCTACCTACAGCGCACTGAAGAGTGTTTGTGAAAGAAAGAGAAAGATTTATTATGCATGTAGAAAGAAGCCAGGGTGGAAAAGCGCGGGAATGTGAGTCCATGATTTATTCTCGTATTCGGACCGAGGAGGGGTGCAGATTGCTTCTTGAACTCCATCAAGGAAGAGGAAGTGTTTGGAGGGTGCTAGCATGGGATCAACCTGGTTCCAGCTTTGAGGCCGCCTTTAACACCCCAAGCGAGCTTTGTAAGAATTTGCGCTCGTATTCGCCCATTTTTGCGTTTTCAGAATCCAAGAATATGAGGAGCTTTACGCACAGCTCTTACATGATAATTTCCTCATTGATTCATTAAAAGTAGGCTTGAAATTTTCTGTAAAACCACTTTTAGTCGAGCTACATTTTGCAGCTGGGAACTACAAATTCTGACTCAGTTTAGAAACAACGTATGTATCCTTAATTTCCCTATGCATTACGTTTTTCGCAGATGAGCCAAGAATTGTAGTTACAAATTGCAAAATGCAGTCCAGTTATTGAGGCAACGATTTTAGTGGAGCAAAAAATATATTCCCACATTTTAAATAATGAACTTTAAATATTAATTGCTAAATGCTCTACACTGTTAACACGAAGAAAGACGGGAGATGAAGTATAAATCCAAAAGTTTCACCATTTTAAGGCATTGAAACAAGTGAGATTTGTGCGGTGTACCTTCATTAAACCGGGCTATCAATATTTTAAAAAATGGTGGATTTTTCGCAGAATATCAATTGATTTTATTTGTAAAACAACGGCAGAATATTCCCTTTACATATTTTTATCTACATCCTAAATCATGTTTCCTTTTAATCTTTGAAAAAAAAGACTAGAATATGCCGTGCAGAGAACAGTAGCTTAACTAATGAATAAAATCCCTTGAAGCAGAAAATCGCGAGAACCTGCTGTAAATCAGCGAATTTTCTCTTGATATCTGTATATTTTCAGCTTGATTCAAGATTAATTTGTTCTTGGCGGCAAATTCAAGAATATCTCCAGCCTAACTCAAGTCACTTTTTTGTTATTATGAGGCCTTATTTTTTAAAAAAAAGTATGATGAACCAACTGGATAGCTGGGAAGTTTTAATTCTGGTTCCTTTTTCGCGATGGCATTCGTTCCTGCTCTCCGAGAGTTTGGATGGAGATTCAATTTCGTCCTCCCCGTCTCGAATTACGAGATAGTTCAAAGTTTAATTTAAAATCGTGCAGGACCGAGGAAAAAGCTCGATTGAAATTACAAACTAGTACGCGAGCGCGGAATTGAATTTTTCTCTGACAGACGGAGCAGTCGAGCCGCACGTCTCGAACTCGACGAAAGTCAGCTTCAAAGAGGCTACCTGCCTAATCAGCTCGCAAAAAGCGAAGGTATCACCCAGCGGCGTGTCGTGCTTTTCGATAAATCGATTGATCTGCCGTTTAAACCCATGGAAAAGGGTCGATAAACAGGGTGTCTGCAACGAACAGCTTAATAATCGATTCTTTACCATAGCTTCAAATGGGGAAATATCGATATATATAAATAGCAAAGCACGCCACGCCACTGGTATCGTCTGTCTCTACACGAGGAAGAAATTCGCGACGGCACTCCGCGTAATATGCCTCGAAAAAGGTCTCGAATCAATGCTTGCCTTGGGAAATTTTCTCTTTCTCCATATTCCTTTCATCTTCTCGTGACTGTTTTATCAGAGGAGTGTTTCAGTTTTTTCTTCACAAGTGAGAGGAATCATTTTCTAACGCCTTTGAAAGTGTGCGCACCCTCTTTTGAGTTTGTTATGAGTTTGATCTTCTGTGGGTAGTTGCAATATAACTTACTTTACTTTGCTTCGATAAATTAACGGCGGAACTTCCAAACCAGTGGCATGGCGAGCTTTGCGATATATCGATTGATCAGTCATTTAAACCCATGGAAAAGTATCGATAAACACGTTTGCAGAGAACACCTTAATTATCGATTATTTATCACAGCTTCAAATGGGGAAATATCGATGGATCGCAAAGTACGCCACGCCACTAGTCCCAAACCACGTATCTCGTTTGCAGTGTTTAAAAATCTCCATTCCCATTTCATTTTTTTAAAGGAGAAAAAATCGATATCTTTCATTGAAGTTTTCACAGGAAATTCCCTCGCAGAGAAGAAAAGTCACGTTAGTTATCAAGAATTGACGCTGAGTCGTTTCCCATCAAAAAAATTAAGTATGACAGGAAGTCTCCAACGTTGGAAACCGAGATACGTGGTTTGGTAGTTTCACCGCCGTCGCGACGTAATGATTTTCCTAGAAACTGATTCTCGGGATCGTGGAGGGTAACAAAGCAAAACAAATTGTGTCTAAAATTTTCATAATGCATCATGCATATAAATCACATACACTGGAAAAAAAACATAGTGGATCTAGAGTCCGGACTCTTGAAAACATTGACAAGAAAAAGGACTCTTGATTCAATCAGATTTTTGCTTAAATCAAAAGGAACTCCGCTCAAATTAAGAGGCTTGGTTCTTGATTTAAGCAAAAATCCGATTGAATCGAGAGTATTTTTTCTTGTCGATGTTTTTAAGAGTCTGGACTCTAGATCCAATGTGTTTTTTTTCCAGTGTACGCCGCAATATTGATCCTCAAAAAATAAGACCAATCTAAAATCCCCAGAGAAATACATCTGACAAGAAGAATGCAGCTTTCGCTCCTCCAAACGCTAATGGAAGGCATCAGTAATTAAGTGAAGCAACAAATACTCTCGCAAATCGAGTTGGAAATGGATCGAAGGACTGTAATTCAGAACATGCAACATCGCATGTGTACATCCCATCCTTTGAGGGAAGGGCGTATTCAAACGTTTCGCGTCATACTTAGTGGAATTTAGCAAATCATCCGTGCATATCCAAATGGGTTTCTCTATTTTTTTCTTCTTTTTTTCCGGAGTCACGGGTTTTAAAATAATGAGCTCGTCGGAAAATTCTTTGCAGCAAAAGAATTGTAGTTCCTTATTTTTCCGGGATTTTTTGTGAAAATAGATACAAATAGAATTCCGCATTCGTACATTTACAGCGTAAGTTTGCAAAAAAGAGAGACGGAGGAATAAGCACAAGCATTTTCTGAAAGAGTAATTATATGAAATTTTAGGGATGTATTCACACTTACATCTTACACCCCGAGGTTTTTGAAAAGTTACATGAAATTGTAATTAAAGTCACTTCAGGGGAAGTTAAAAAAATTGCCTCGTTCCTCTGAATAGACTGTAATATACAATTAGCAACTATAATTTCCGGTTTCTCCGGAAAAATACTTATGTTCATTGGAAAACTAATGGCACATACAGTGTTTCTAAACTGAGCCAGAAATTGTAGTCCCGCATTGCAAAATGTGTATAGTAGTCCGAATGAGCTTTTTCTTTTTCATGACTTTGATCACAGATTTTTCGATCCCTTTTTCAACGAGGGAGAAAACCCAGTTAAATCCACTTTCTGCTGATTATTCGAGTTTTCCATCACATAATCGTAGTCTTGAAACATTACTGATACGTTATTCTTTCGAGCCATATCAACCAATTTTAATTTCCCTTTATTATTATTATTATTTTGCCCTGTTACTATGTATGCTAGCCCTGATGATGAACGCTAGACTTTTGAAAAGCTTCGGCTCCCCACCTCTGCATGTACTATATTATGTAAGTAAAAACAAGTATGAGGTTCCTGTATTAATCTTTATTTTATTATTCATAGATGCTACTCCAATCATGTTTAATAATTTAAATTTCCTTGACGGGTACACAAATTTGGAAGTGTCGATCATTTCTCATAATAGAAAGGCATTGAGTGAAATCAATACCCACTTAGCTACAGTGTTCAGAATAAAGGCTCATCTTTTGTTCATGCTTTTTGTGTTGTTGATAAAATTGATCGGAAAAATTGAGGTAAAAAATCTTACTCTGTATCGCAAGATGTATTTAACAGCTTGAGCGAGAAAAGATAATTTCCTCCAGCGCAACTTGGAATGATGGAAGAAATTGCGACAGTGTTTGCTGACTCTATGGAGGGTCAAAGTTCTATTAAAGGAAAACGAGCTTTGGGATGAGTCTTTTAAGGAAGGGGAGTACACTGGAATAAAATAAAAGCTCCAATTACGCTTCAGGAAACAGTAGGAGCTTCATCATAACTGGATAACGTTTAGCAGCAGAAGGTTCCATACGTTTTGGGCTGAGCTCCTGTAACGATACACTCCTAAACAAAAGGGAGCCCATACCAGACTACCCTTCAGGTCCTTTTGCTCGACGCGATCTAACTGGCCGTTACTGTGCGATTGCACACCCACTGAGTCCAATTTTATTACATCCAGATGAAACCTTCCTTGCGAGACAGACCGACTGCTTTCCTGAACTCTGAGATGGCATTCGCTTGGCACGCATGAGTGGAATGGTTTTTTGACATAAGAGGACTAGGACCCTCCGTTTCAGGGACAGTTGAAACGACAATATACTTTAGAATGATATTCTACGATGACTTTTTCAGTGGGTAAGCAAGTTAGTCATTGAATGGGATCGCGCTCGCCATGTCATTCGGACTACATTTCGCAATTAAAAACTACGAACTCACTCATGTGCGTAGGGAAACTAATGGTACACACATTGTTTCTAATCCTAGTCAGAAATTAAAGTTCTTAAATGCAAAATGAAGTCCATTTGTAGTCTGGCAAAGAGTTCAAGTTATCTATCTCCTCAGACAAAAATTGTTCCAGAACTTTGCTCTGGATTAAAGGTATATTACAACAGAGATGCCCAGAAATCATGATTTAAATGCTAAAGGGATCAAAATTTAAATATTACATGTCAATTGTCGTATGTATTCTAATAGATATTATCGAGATTTTCTCTCGCTTTCCGTCAAGAAAGTCTGACAACAAACACGATTAAAACCTTGTGCATCATGAGTGAACTATGCATAGAGCGAAATTTGTAGAAAAAAGGACCGTAGAGCATCTTAAACACCCGCAGCACATTAAAAGCTAAACTCAAGTACTTAAAATAACCATACTGTTTGACAGTTCCAGACATGTTCTTACGGTCCAAGTCAAAAAGTTATCACATTGCTTAGGAAAGAGGGTGTGCCATTCGTACCTGAAACAAAAAAAATGTATTTTTTAGAAAATTTTTGGAAGAGTCAAAATAACGTTTTATTCGACGGTACCGCGCCGCCGAATAACGCCATCCTAAATTTAAAAATTGCCTAAATTGGGTTCTCTTTATTTAAAAAGATTAGAGATTTTAAAAGTTAAGTGTTGTATATTTACAATTTACAAGTGGTTCAAAAGTTTTGAACGGTTGTTGCTACTAGATATGCCTCTAAGTCAATAGGTCAACTTCACGGAAAAAACAACGTAGCGCTTTAGGGTCCAGCCCTACTGCCTGTAGTTGGTGCTATTTTACTTAAAGTGTTAGGGTTCAGCGCTAAGTTGTTTTTTCTGTGTTCTATGATTTCCTCAAATGAGGAAGTTATACAATCTGATACCACTGTAACGACTTCTGAGCCGATCATCTTGCATACCCACTCAGATGAAGGTGGTCGAAAAACGCTTTCCGCAGCGTTGTGTGTAGATTCGAACGTTGTGACATCTCGTTTTGTAGTTTTCTTTTGGCAACGGAGGGCGAGGGCGAGAGCCGTGAGGAAAACTGCGTGCTGCAATGAGCAGAGAGCACTTAAGTCTTGCTTGCGAACAATGCAGTCAACAAACAATTTCGTTCCGGTTGCTTTCCCCGCGCCAAAGGCTCTCCTCAAACTGCACACTGCATACAGTTCATGCGCCACAATTCCCTCTCCCTTAGCCACCGGCGTCGAGAAAATGACGCTCAATTAATGCTCTTGCCTCGTGAAATAATAACTTCATCCTCGCATCCCGCCCTCACTCACCTGCTTTTTCCTTCGCGACTTCTCACTCAACTCGGAGCGGATTCATTTTGATTTCTCATTCACGATCGTGCCGGAAAACGACCCTGCTATTCGAATATCCATTACTTAAATGGATTGCTTTTTGCAAAAAGGAAGCAAGAGCATTCCGATGTTGCTAGGATTGTCCAACTTATCGACGGTGTAAGTCGGCAATCACATAACTCGGTTTGCGACGTCGCAGACTTCCTGTCGTACGTTATTTTTTAAAGGGAAAACCACTCAACGGCATTTCTTTAAAAGTTCCTTAATTTTTCTTCTCTGTGCGAAGAAAATTCTGCATAAACTTCAAGGAATGATGTCAATTTGTTCTCGTTTAAAAAAATGACATAGAGGCGGAGATTTTCAGACACCGCAAACGAGTTATGTGATTGCCGACTTACACCCTCGTTATATTCTTTGCGAAGAAATTACTGAAATCATGAAAAAAATTAAGACAGTAAGTTGGAAACGTGCGTTGCAAATCAGCATTAAGCTAAAAATCTCAATACAAAACGAGGGAAAATGATGCACAAATGAGCTTTTTCCCTCCGCATTGAGATTTTCAGCTCTTTGTTGATTTTCAACGCACGTTGGCTAAAAAATTCCAACTTACAGTCTTACGACCCGTGCGTCTACTGCAATCGGTTTGTGTCAAAAAATTAAATTTACGAATGCAATTTTGGTCTTGAATGTATACTTTATTAAGAATAAAGATAAAATTTGCTTAGATGATTAGTTTATATTTGCAACGTGAAGAAAGTTGCACAGGCTTAGCGACATTAGAATTGGTTCCTATTTGCAAAATGCAATTCCAATTATTGTCTACGTTCAAAATCGATTCGGTGTTAATAAATGCTCCTTTTCGAATGCGTACTTCTGATAGAAACAAATCGCACGTAGGCACAGATTTAAAGAAAACCGGGGAAAAGGGGAAAATCTTGTTTTTAATCACTTTAATTCAATTTAACTATGCCCCTTTCATACATAGTTTGAAAGTCCCTGGTAAAAATTGACGATAGGAGCTGCGTTTCAAAATACCATAGCAGTTCTTAAAGCCGACTAAAGAAGGCTATTGAAAATCATATAGCTGGCTGTAGAAAGCGGAGCAAATCATATAGCCGGGCTATACGAAGCTATAAAAAAATATACAATCGGGCTATAGTTCCTATCGCCGGGCTTTACACCTTATCGCCATTGGCTATAATAGGCTATAAAATATTGTGTAGAAATTCGTGTGCTTTGGAAATCATTAAGTTTGATACGGAACTGCCTTAATATTTACAAAACACACATTATATTTTCCCTTAAAACATATTTTTTTTTTCATCAATTAAAATGAGAATAATCCATACAGAGTGTGCAAACATTTCAATATCATGAGTTGAAAAACGCTGACTCCGCGACATTAAATATTAGAGCCTAACACAAAGCGGAGCGGCGGCGCACTGGCGCCTACAAACCTAACAGGATACTTCATGCATTGCGCAATGCGTGAAGTATCCCAATTAGGTTTGTAGGCGCCAATGCGCGTCCGCGCTCTCTGCCCGCCCGCCGCGCCGCAGCGTGCCACGACGTCTGAAGCAACTATTTCCCACCAGATGTATTGCACAGTATCATAAGGAATTGAAGACGCTCCAACATATTAAGAATGACAGACATCCTTCAAAAGTATGGTGCTTTCCTCGCAAAATAAATCAAGATACTACGGCACAAAAAGAGAGCGGTAGTCCAAAAACTAACTAAGTCCTAGTATCCGTATTTAGTAACGTTTAGCATAAACTTTATCGTATGGCTGTTGCTTAATCGCCATCGGCTATAAAAGGCTATAAGAAACTGTACAGCCGGCTACAGAAGCTATTGTAAATCTTACAGCCGGCTTTAGGTCTATGGTATTTTGGAACACAGATTCTACTGCCAATTTTTACCAGGGTTAATTAGAACTAAAGTTATGGCCAGTGGTGTGTGACTTTTGAATAACTCTGTATGAATAAAATATTGAAATAAATTGCGAATTTATCGCAAAGAGTTGCGATAAAATCGCGACTTCTTCGACGGCGATTAATCGCACTATTATCAAACGAAAAATCGTGATAAATTGAGATAAAATTTCGATCTTATAAGGATAAAATTGCGACAAGATCGAGGGTGATCGCTTAAATGTTTATGATCCTAGCGATTGTGTGACCAAAAAATCATAAAAAAATCGAAACTTAGCTTCAAAGTATCGCGATTCTTCTCGTCAAAAAAATGGTATTCGAGTATAGAGCGAGTAATGTCAAGATTATTTTAGGAATTACGTGCCGACTTGGCAGCGCATCATCGCTCGATATTCGGAAACTTGACGTTTCAGGACGTCACGGTTTTGAGCGTACTCTGGATGAAACTCAAAGCAGAAATGGAAACAGTCCTCGCGGTTAATTATTGAATCAAAAGTCGCTCTAATCTACTCTGCCCAGCTTTGAATAATTGCGCACGTTTCCCGCTTAGGATTTGCCGCGATCAAACCCAGTCTTTTCCGCGCTTCTCTCAATTGGATGTACTTCTGCCAAACGGAACTATGTACAATAAGACATGAGCCCTGAGACTCATAAGAATATATGCATAACAGGGCTCACGTCACAATGCACATGATTCCGTTTGGCAGAAATACGTCCAACTGTCGATGACTCTTGAGGCTTGGAGTTATCTTTGAGTGGTTTTTCCCTCCTTTTTTCACAATCCAAATCTTACAAGATTCATTCTCTCTTCCCTGTTACTTACCTTCCCCGCTTAACTTACTGCTTCCTAGCAGAACTGGATAAAATCTTTCAAAGGCATCCAAATAAATTCAATTATATTATTTTATTTCATACAATGAATGAAATCGCTGATTACATTGAGTGCGATAGTACCAATTCCTCCTATACCGAACCAAGAGTTTGTAAGCTATGCGGCAAATTTTTAGAACCATAGAATTATAAGAGGCGTGGGCAATCGTGTTTAAATGGTATTCTTGCCTGCTTTGATTATGAAGTAACAGTATATAGATATGATAGTGCGATCGCAAAAATTATTTTTCGACCTTGATTTGTATCAGGTTGAGGAGTAGATTTCAGACTTTTTAGGAGACCGTGGTTTTCGTGCCTATTATCCTTAAAAATCTATTCACAGGGCTGTATCTCTAGCGTGTAACAGACTCATTACAGTATAATCTCACTCAACGTAATCAACGGCTAAGATCATTCGCTGATCCTGATCGAGTAAATTTGGATACAAACAGCATTGAAAAATATGTTGAACAAGGGAAACTGCTGTTTCGTGTTTGACAAATTTATAGCCCCCATCAACTCCTGGCCATAATCCCCACGTATTATTGCGCTTAACAAGGATTTGACCGATCATTCATCCGCCTACCGAGGTATTTCTCTCTCACCCTCCTGTAGTCACATTCATCATCTCCTTTCAGACACGTCAGTCACCTGGCACTTGGATGAAGGAAGGAATCAGCGCACCGCACGGGGTGGGGGTGGGGGGGAAGGAGGACGGCCATCTGTGTCCAATAGAGTTTCCGCCTGAATCATGATGGACCACTTGACAGGATGCGAATTTAAGCATTCTAATACGTCAAAAGTTCACGTAAAACACAATTTGTACGATGAAAATTAATGAAAAACTCCTAGCTAACATATCGACGTTTTTCTATGCATCGATTTCAAATTCCCGCTCATACAAAAAACGCGATCTCCTTGAGTTGCTATCATCGCTACTTGATTAACTTAAATCGCTAATAGCACAATTGGTGTCTAAAATGTTTTAAAAATAAGTCACTGAAATCTAAGAACATCGTCAACACATTGCATCGAAAAATTTTACAACGTTGGACATGCTTTAGTTTTTAACACGTTTAAGAAACACTATCGTCCTTTGAACGTTACCGTGACTGCCTTTGCGGAATGACATTATGACAACCTCAGTATTGGCAAATTGTTCAGTTATTGTATATTCTATTAACTTTTAACGGTACAGGGCTCATCAACGAAATGTACCACGGGGACTATCCATAAATTACGTAACGTGATTTTTCGCGATTTGTTGACACACACCCACCTATTGTAATGCAGGTTCATACACCTCCAAAATAATTACGTGACATGGGAAATGAGACTGCTTGTTGAGAAGCCTCCCAAAACCGTTGTAGCTCGCGATTTGATTCATTATGCAGACTCTGGTTTTTCATATGAGCGGAAAATTCAAGTTTACCGCAGCCCGTGCTGAATAAAAACGATACCATCTTATTCAAAAGTTGGTTTCAGTCAGAGTCCCTTCATGAGAGTAAAGACAGTTTGAATCAATATCTGATTGGTTCCCGTATTTTAGGCTTTAAGAGTGTTACAGACGGGAATAATGATTACAACTTCATCAACTGCGAAGATTATAAACTGGAATGGGCAGGGGAATATGGGGCAAGGCAAGGAACTTATGGAATGAGAGAGGGAACGGAGACAGGAATTCGAGAATGGGTTGATCAAAGATTACAAAAGACGTCCGATTTGTGTCATGTTTATTCCCGTTTGTGACATCCATAAGCTGCGTTGTCTCAATCCTCTCTGTAAGGGCACTCTAGTTATAGTGATTATTTTCTTTGCGCAAGTAATGTTCCACAATAAATTTTGAACCAGAGCCATATATCAATGCTTAAATACGTATCTTGTCTAGTAATCCATTACCCAATCGAAGCTTGGGCTTTCAACTATACCCAAGCTTTTCAAAGCTCAAACGCTCTTAATTAAGACTTCATTATCTCCTCTTGTGCTCCTCTTTGCCTTTTCATGTCCTCGACGTGGAGCCTGGCTTTTTCCGAATTTTTACGCTTTTCATCAATCACCTTTGCCCTTCTCAACGCCTACTTCATTGACCGGAGCACTGCCTCGGTCACTCCGGTGTGTGTTCGATCGGGCTCGTATTTTTAAAGGGCCTTTTTCTACTTGAACTGTCCTTTGAAATTTAGTCTGACATAAAACAATATTAGACATCCATTTCCCCATCCAAAATGCAACCTCCTGTGTTTCTTTGAAGACATTAGCGTAGACAGATAGGTCACGATCCTGTTTTTCGAATATTATTCATGTACGGGTTCCTCTGGGTCCTCCGTAACACAGCCCCCAAAGGACGCCTTACATCCTCGAAAGGCCTCCTCCTAAGTCAAATTCCCAAAATTTCAATTCTATCTAGGATATTGAAAAGTAACATTAGATACATAATATATCGTCTTCCTCCTGACATAAGGGCGTAACTACACTTTGCGATAAACCCTATATAGTCCGTGTAACTTAATGTTTTTCGGGCTCATCTCAATGTTTAGTTACGCCCTTATGTCAACCAAGTGACGATATAATGAGCGTTTGACTAAAGTATCTAATATTGAGCTTCTACACTTAAAGATTATTTTAAAAAGTAGTATTCTTCTACATAAGTTTCTTTCATCTACAAAACCCGATCAAGATATGCATTTAAATCTCGCTCGAGACACAGAGAAAAAATGGGAAAATTCAATGTAGTGTAAAGGATATAGTGTGGCTGAAACGGTCTCCGTAGTTTGAATTATAAAGGAAACGTTATGGAAAGGGTAATAAAATATGCCACGCAATGAAGCCCTGTACCCGGAACTTTCATTTCGTTTATTAATTGTATTTGCTCTCACCCTCTCAAAGCGAAACTTTTCGTTTCTGCATTTATTGCCGCATTTTTTTAGCGGTATATTAATCCTTTTATCCAGCTCTTTTAGTCATCGACAAAGAACTGCGGGCTGCAGGTCCATAAAATGTCTACTTTTGTGGCATTTTCTTTCCAAAGAAAATTTATCGTTGAGACCATTTTCATAAATAACGTTTGTAATAATCACCGTTTAGCAGGCAAAGATACCAGTAACTTCTCCCGATGATGCTCACATTTAGGATAAAAAATGTGGCTTTTCTTTCAAAAGAACCTAACTTATATTTCAATGAATACTGTAACATTAACGAGTCAGTTCGTACTTGTCACTCGTTTCTTAAAAGCACGATGCGAATTCCTTTCGGCATCACTGCATTTCCTCCATTTAAACGTATGTAAAACAATCGATTCTGGGTGAGGTAAGTTAGCTTAACTTGAATCGATATTTACAATGGATTCAAATGGAGGCAAAACAATGTTGCCGACCTACGAGGGTCGCCACTATTTCCTCATGATGAAAACTCCAGAATATTCGGCTAAAATTGATATAATTGTGCCGATATTTAAATATAAACCTCATATTAAAACAATCCAGTCAGTGTTTCATTTGCTATAGTAATTAATGCCACTTGTATAAACACTAGTTATACAGGATTTCATGTAATATTGCGTAACTAACGAGTTTCTTCACTGGGAACCTAGCTCTTACGCAGCTGCAAATTGACAACTGTACAAAGGAAAATGAGTATGGTAGGTAAGAAAGCTAATTTCTCTCAGTAAATCTTGCTCCGTCGTAATTTCTCATTCAATTCGATGAAACATACGCCTCCAATTCATTTTTTATACATTCATTTGCAAAATAATCTACCTGTAGGACTTCATCAGTATTCGAAACTCACAGGCGCCAACGCGCCAAATGCGCCTAAAAAATCGGCCATGGCGCCTGAAGAAAGAAAGCTTTGCGCCAACGCGGCCCCTAAAAATTGCCCCCTATAAATCTGAATTTTCATATTAGGTGATTATTCGAAATTTTCAGCACCACAAGTGAAAGCTTTTTCTATTCTTCACGATTTCATCATTTGTGCTTTTGTCTTCCCCAAGTTACAGCTACTTACTAGTTCTGTTACGAAAACATCTTGCGTCTAACTTTTCACTAAATGCGCCGTAATTTATAGGCAAAAAGTCAATTTGGCCCCTAAAAAATCCTTAATGGCCCCTAAAAATCGGGCTTGATGCGCCACATGGCTCCTAAAACTCAAAGGTGAGTTTCGAACACTGGACTTCATGCTCGCATGAAAAAAAAAGGTTGACCAGAGTCAACTCATGTAACGACTTTGTGGATCGGCTATTCAAGGCTTCTTCAGAAAGGCGAGGATATTAATCCCAGCTTTGATGGATACGCAGGAAAATCGCAACTCGAAACCGTTTAGTGGCACGCCCAGTTATGTCAACCGGGTGATGTCCTCATATCCGCCGTCGTCTTATGGACTTTAGACCTACGCAAACGAGGAATACATTTTCAAGGACGAGGAAAACTAGATCAAAGTGCTTCTTCTAGAAATAGCCACGTTTTCCTTTTAAGTGAAGCTTACCTATTCTGACCTCGCTCGCATGCCTGTTAGAGCACGTCGGATCAAAAATCTCTCAATAAACCAAAACTTGAACCGCTATTTTGGGGTATTTTAGGGCCTTCTTACCTATGATATATTTTAAAGTTAAACACGGAAAAAAATAAAAAATGGCGTGAGGTAGAAATTAAACGACGATTTTGCCTCAATAGTCCACTTCCTCACTTTCGGCGACTGTCCGCAAGACAATCTTGCGCCTACGCGACATTTTTTTTGTGCCTTACCACAGTCATGTGGCATGCTGCGGCAACTAGGTCAATTTTGGTTCCCTCCAAGGAATGACATACTTGACTTTTGTGAGACCTTTTGGAACTAACAGTCTTAACTTACAGTTAATCAGCAGGTGCTAACAGTGCCTGTAAGATGGTAGTCGGGTCTTCAAAGACCTCACTATTGTGCAAAACGGAACTTCCATTTGATGCTCGACATCAAATTGTCTCTAGGCATCAGACGAGGGCTATAGACCATATTCGATAGTGGTTCGATGGATCGTTTGGTTCAAAACAATTGAACATAACCTCAAACAAACATTTTAGGATATCAGTTGGAAAAGCTAAAAGTAAGACAATTTTTAACAATTACACTTTTCATTCGTATTTGGTACTCAAACGAATAAAAAGTCCATAACAAAAGACTGGTTCTCTCAGATTTCTAAATTGACTTTTTAGGCTATGTATACACTTCGAACCAATCGATATTGATACCATCTCACCTGTTTGATGTATCAAATAAAATATGTAGGCGAATCCGGACATTTCGAATGGAGGGGGAGGAGGCTGGGTTCGCGGTAGGAGCTTCTCACAGAAAATTGTCTAAATTTTTAAGCATATATTATGAAGTTTGATTCAATTCCGTCATGAATGATTTCCAAATATTGGCGTTCTTCCATTTTCTTTTCTCCGTTCTTTCTTTTTGCTTTCATTCTCCCCTTTTTCTTCCTCCTTTTTTCGGGCGAACGGGAGGGGCGCACGCCTCTTACGCCCCCCCCCTACACCCCCTCCTTTGATCCACCTATTATAAGGGCTGAGAGAGATTTTATGGTATATATGACAACAGAGAGTATCGGTCGAAGCACATCAAGGATGCCGGGACTATGGGGGCGAAAAAGGAGGGGGGGAGGTAAGTTGTTTGCAAAGTCTAGTGTTATCTCGTGTCGTGTTATGTTGTCATTTGCCAAGGTGGTTCCTCGTCGCGTTTGTGATGCATCTTCTCATGAGAGCGGGACGGACTATAAGGAGAAAACGTTACGCACTTCGCTTCGCCCTCAGCAACAACAAGACACCCCTCAAACGTGAAGATATTTACAAGGATTCTTCACAGACATCGATTAAAAAAAGTTTCGTTTATCGTATCTTGTCCTCATTAATTTTTATTCTTTATTTAATCACGCACGATGGTAATCACATTATAAAGCAATGAAAAAAAATCCTGGCGGACTTGCTTCGGAAAAAAAGTATCACAATCGAACTATATTCCTAGCTAATTTTGGCGCCAGTTACCAAAGTGGTTGCACTGATACTTAGCCGAGTTATGGTTAAGTCGGCCGAGAGTGTGGTTGCATCAACTGTACTGCACCTCTGACCGGTGAAACTATTCTTATGACTGGCGCCAAAAACTGCTAGATGTATAGTTCAGATTGTGATACTTTTATCCAGTGCGAATGTATGGGGAGCAATTAAATCTACAAATGACCTCATGATCTATGGACGTATTTCTGCCAAACGGAACTATATGCATCATGACGTGAGCCCTGTTATGCATATATTCTTATGGGTCTCAGGGCTCATGTCTTGATGCACATGGTTCCGTTTCATGTGAGGTCACAGCATAGGATCTGTGATTCAAAAGGACGGGAATACCAAAATCAGTCTAAATGTATTTTACGCTGGCCAACTTCCTCTTGTGTAGCCTCAAGTTTAACTTATTTAGGAAGAAACAAACAATGTCACCGCGACACGCGCAATGGCGCCTACAAACCTAACAGGGATACTTCACTCATTGCGCAATGCGAGAAGTATCCACTTAGGTTTGTAGGCGCCAATGCGCGGTATGCCACGACAGGTCCCAAATTCTGCGCAAGCATGCAAGCAGCTAGCGGCCTTGGCCGAGAGAATTTTGCGGAAATCAGAAGCCCGGGCGGTATTAGAGAGTTAAAGGGGGTGGTTGTCATCTCTAAAAAATGTGGAGGATTTTGAGAAATAAATTTTGGACATTCATGTCATCTTTACAAATGTATTTCATTCAATTTTTCGGTAAAAACAGCTCAAAAGTGCTTTGAAAGCGTATTTTTCAAAAAGTCTGCGCAGTTTTGCCTTACGGAGCTACAGGAATACCCCAAGATTCCCCTTAATCGGGTTGCTTATCTGAGGACCAAGTTTGGCAAATCCGTAAGCTCGTGCTCTTTAAGTGCTTTACGAGTCAATTCGAACAGATAAATGTGGCGAGATTAAAATAAGAGGGGCATCGGGCCAATATTGCAGTGGCATTAGCAGAGCTTGGCGAGAAACGACGCCCGCATATATGGGCGCAGCTGAGAAGGTGGCACACAGCGATATAATGGAAAAATCGTTCCGGGAGACGCAGGACGCCCTGTCGGAGTGAAAACGTGCCGGGGACGGGAACGGATAATAAAACGCGACTAACTTTCGGAGAGGAACCACGGGAAAGAACCCAAGTGTGAGAAGTTGCTTCCTGTAGTCACGCTTTCGCTGCTCGAAATGCTGTTATGAAAGCATTTTTTGTCGCCTTGAGATTGACGGTCTTGGAGAGAGGGGCCAATATTTCAAGAGCACACATCGTCGCTCCCCCGACTAGAGGACGTACCTCAATGTCCTCGTGAGCCCTGGAGAACATGAAGTTACATCGACAATAGAGCTCGCTTGAAAATGCAGATACGCTTTTATGGAGGAGCGACGATATTCGAATGGGAGCTGAAAAGCGACTCTGAAAAGACTAAAGCTGAACTTTCGACGATTTCCTTGATCGTGCGTTACTACACGGAGAAAAAAACTTCAGCGAGGGGAACTGAACTTCAGTTCACCGACCTGAAAACTACAGTTCATATGGATCACGAAAGTTTTCAGATCACGGAACTCACGTTCCGCAGTTTGGCGGGCTGAGGACTTCGGTTCGGCGGGCTGAGGATTTCGGTTTGGCGAACTGGAGTCTTCAGGTCGGTGAACTGAACTTCAGTTCACTGAGCTGAAGTCATCAGTTCACCGAGCTGAAGTCCTCAGTTCACCGAACTAAGGTATCCTGACGATGCTGTTGAGGCCCCGTGATATTGGGGGGAGGGGGGGGGGGGGTTAGGGTGCCCATTAATACATAATGTCGAGATATTTAATGAAAGGGGAGAGGGAGAGATGATTCCAAATTTCCCTCAATAGAGGAAAAGATCCTATGTACCCTCTGGAAGAGATGCAAAAATCCCCGTTGGTCCTGCTAAGACCAACAGGGATTTTTGCATCCCTCCCAGAGGGTACATGGGATATTGTCCTCTATTGAGGGGAATTTGGAATCATCTCTCCCCCTCCCCCCTTTCATTAAATATCTCGACTTCATGTATTAATTTGCAATAATAAAGTCACATTGTTTATTTTAATATCTGAGAGAAATTTAAATGAAAAATGAAGAGACCTCCCTCGGTAACTATTTGAGGCTAAAAAAAACATTCGGACCTTCAAAAGCGGGGCTCTTGTGTCATAATTTTGAAAATATTTAATCAGACAGCACAGCAAATTTTAATCAAAATCGATGCCATGAAGCCTAACATTTAATTTGGAAAATGATCTGGCGTTAGGCATGAAAAACAGTACAGGGAGAGAAAAAGCTGGTTATTAATTTTTCCTAACTTTCCTTGAATTCATTTTTTTTTTTTAAATTCCCAAGTAACTTCAGTTCCTCCCAATTTTGAATCGCTGATCGGTCGTTGAAGGTGCATATGTTGAAGGCAAATAGTCAAATCAGGCATTTGGTTGAATGCCTAGGCAAATGGTCAAATATTTTCACTTAGACTGAAATTCAGATTATTTTACTAACTGTAGACAAAATAATGCTCTGATCATGTGGGAAGGAATTCTCTGTAGAAATTTGCTTCATACAATGATAAATACCTGAGTTATTTCTAGTCCTAGATTGCACAATTATCTCAAAATACACAGCATTTAAGAAAATAAACTTATTTCACAATTTGGACAGCTGAAGAAATGTGAGGAGCATTTTTGAATAGGAAAGGCAATAACAGTCTGTACTTTAATGGATTTTCACACTTTAAATATTGGAAATTCGAGAGGTCTCTGTGAAAACATAAGAAACCTCGCAACATCTGAAAATTTGACTATCTGCCTAGGCATTTGATAAAATGCCTAATTTGACTATTTGCCTTTGACACATCTCTCTAAACAAGAATTAAGCACGATTGAAAAATAAAAAAAATACCTCATTAGGTCTAGGAGCAATGATTGGTTCATGCAAGGAACAGTATCTCTATTCAAGTCAGTGAGTAAACTTGCTTGAAGAGAACTGATTAAAGATCACTCTCATGAAATACAAATACAAATTCTGCATACACCATTTTAAAACTTAAGTATCAAGAAAGGTTTACAGAACTGCACAACTTATTATAATATCTAGTTCTTGTTAGAATATATGAAGTTGGATGGGCATAAGACATTCAATGTAGGTACGCTAAAACTAATTCTCTCTGCAAAGAGCACTAGAGTCGTTAATAAAATAAAATGTGAGAATATCCTGATCGGTCACAATTGCAGAGAACATGGATATAGTGTTGAAGCGGAGAATAAAATAAAACACCGACTCACCAGACAATTTTTGCGATTGAATCAGAAGGTATGAAGTTTCTGCAGAGTTGGATGTGAGTCTCTTGAGTACACTACATTTTCTGTTTTTTTTTTTCATTCGCCTTTCATTAAATTATAGATGCACCACTGATTTTCATTTCAAAAATTATAAGATGAAAGTCCATATGTAGAGGTATCATGCATTTAAGCAACAACTCACTGTGCGCGCACCTGACAATAATTGCACAATCTTTAAGGTAAGAGCGTAAGCTTAAGCAGTGAGGCTGCAACTATTGGGTGAAATAGATGAATCAACACTGCTAAATTTTCAAACAAATACTGAGACTGCAAGATGCAATCAGCTGAGTAATTTGTTTAAAAAGTCATACAGCTATCAATTACTCTTTAAGGAGGAAGATGTTTTGAGGTTATACCGATGGGCTCATGTATCTCTCTGAATCAGACTCCTATTAAATTCAGGAGAGCAGGTTCATCAAACAAGAAAACTAACTGAAAAGAACAAAGGGGATTACTGAAAACTGTAGGTAGGTACCTGAGAAACATATGTACTTCAATTGTTAGACAAAATCATTGGAACGAGACAAGCTGGATCTGTGACGTTCGGTTACGTGAGAAAAGCACACTCTGTAGAGAACTGATTCGGAAGAAGATAGTCTCCTTTTTGTATAGATACGTTAACATTCTCACTTCGTTACCATGGCTTTGGAAGAAATAGAAATCACAAATTACAACGAGTGCCGAACTTGATCCTGGAGGCACAAGGTTGATGAAACAAAGAGGTGCCTAAATGGACGTTCCTGAGTACTTTAAGTAACTGATAAGCTATGAGACACACAATTCAGAGTTTCAAATACAAAAACTCAGCACTGTTTTTTAATTATTCAGGGATATGAGAGTTGATTTGAGATAAAATGAAGAATTCGACACTGCACAAGCGTGGCTGATAACAAAGGAGGATGATCACAGAGAACAGAATTGATAGACGGTGCACATTTCTCACTCACCCAGCTCCAGCTGTCCAAATGTTGCCGGCTCGGACCACACGCGGCAAATTCAAATATCATTATACTTATATGCACTTGTGATTGAAATTATTCACTCCATTTCCACGATCGGATTCAAAGCCCACGCCATTCTCACTCTCAAAGCTCGCGACTGTTGACCGTTATTACCGTTACAAAACGAAGTTTGAGCCTATCCGGAGGTTTCGAATTTTAGCGTGGAGAACTGAATTCCTTCACCTTGTCGGAGAGTGGTCCGATTCCGGGCTTCAGTCTGGCGGCCTGATCCTTGCGGCCGGTGAACTGAACGTTCAGTTCCCATGCCTGAATTTGGAGCAACGAAACCCTTCCGTTCACCTACCCGAGGGATTTTTCTCCGTGTACGTTATGAACTTACGGTAAAAAGATATTACGGTCGACTCGTAATCTGCTTCATCAGTCTTGCAGCTATACAGTTGCTCCTTTAATTTATAGTAACATTAGTTTTTATGTTGATCAATGGCATGCGTAAAATTAAAATTAGGGGAGTGCCCAAAGGAACTAAATGAGAAAAACATTTACTATTGAAGTTAAATCAACCCAAAATTAAAAAGGCCAACCAAAAAGGCCTATTTATCTGAGATCTTCAGTCTCACTTTCTACACATGAAGTCTCAGGTTCACAGAAAAGAAGTACGGCAAATGGAGATGTTGTATGGGTGAGGAATTTGCGATTTGACTGTTGATTCGTATGTAAAAGTTCGTGAGAAACACGATGATGCCACTGGTTTTCTCTGAAATCAACTCCCAAGCTCAAAAAAGCTCTCAAGTTGAGGCAGAAATGGAGGGAATATCCCACGCTATCCTGAGAGTCCACCTCTACATCAAGACAAACTCTCCATGCAAAGATAGGAAGCAAATACATTGACAGGGCTGCCTTTTTATTTGGGGAATCTAAAACTGAAAACACGGCATCATGGTCAATGTATTTGCTCCCTATCTTTGCATGGCGAGTTTGTCTTGATGTAGAGGTGGACTCTCAGGATAGCGTGGGATATCCCCTACATTTTGGCCTCAACGTGAGAGCTTTTTTTGAGCTTGGGAGTTGATTTCAGAGAAAACCAGTGGCACCATCGTGTTTCTCGCGAACTTTTACAGAGGTATCAACAGTCAAATCGCAAATTCCTCACACATGCAACAGTCAAATCGCAAATTCCTCACACATGCAACATCTCCATTTGGGCCCTTTCATGGTATACCGCGCATTGGCGCCTTCAAACCTAACAGGGATACTTCACGCATTGCGCAATGCGTGAAGTATCCCTGTTAGGTTTGTAGGCGCCAGTGCGTGTGTTGCACTAATGTTAGTTTGTTTCTTTAAGAAGTTACACTTAAGGCAACACAAGAAGAAGTTGGTCAACGTGAAATACATTTAGGCTGATTGTGGTATCCCCGTCCTATCTGTGACCTCACATGAAATGTACGTATTTCTGTCAAACGGAACTATGTGCATTAAGACCTAAGCCCTGAGACCCATAAGAATATATTCATAAGAGGATACGTATTATTTATTGTTGTCTGTTTTATGATATCCATTAGTATTTACCATACTTCTAGTGAATACGATTAGATTAATGATCAGGTGTTTGCTACCATAGAGTCGGTGAGTAATTTCCATACTCGTACATCACTGTACTTCAAACCATACTTTTTTCAGTAATAGGTCAAATGTGGAGCATGCAAAGGCACAAGATAGAGAGTAACCTACCATCTTCCCTATCGAAAGGAAAGCTTTCTTAAACTCCTCAAAAACAGCTATCAGAATAAACTGAGATTCAAAACTCGATTGTGATGTAGTGCAGCGAATCTTGAGCCTAGCACAGCGTGTCATTCGAGTTGAAGTTCATTAATTACGCTGCACGCGATAATGAAGTTATTGTTCGCTGAAGCTTCCCGAAGTTGCGTTTTTGTCTCAGCTCGTATTGAAAGCAAGTTTTCAGCGAGTGATTCGAACCATTAATCATTTTGAGGTGACTTGATCTGGAACCTATCAACGCGACGGCGGATGTCGTTTATAAGGAGTCGGCGGGTGGCATCGTTGCTCACTACCGAATCTTAACATTCCAGTAATTAGAATGAGATCGTGCTTTTTTTCTGAAAAAAAAATGAGTAACTCAATGGAGATGTTGCATGTGTGAGGAATTTGCGATTTGACTATTGATTTTTTATGTAAAAGTTCACGAGAAACACGATGGTGCCACTGGTTTTCTCTGAAATCAACTCCCAAGCTCAAAAAAAGCTCTCAAGTTGACGCCAAAATGGAGGGGATATCCCACGCTACCCTGAGAGTCCACATCTACATCAAGACAATCCCTCCATGCAAAGATAGGGTGCAAATACATTAACAGTGATGCCGTGTTTTCAGTTTTAGAGTCCCCAAATAAAGTGGCAGCCCTGTCAATGTATTTGCTCCCTAACTTTGCAGGGAGAGTTTGTTTTGCGATGTAGAGGTGGACTCTCAGGATAGCGTGGGATATCCCCAGCATTTTGGCCTCAACTTGAGAGCTTTTTTTGAGCTTGGGAGTTGATTTCAGAGAAAACCGCTGGCACCATCGTTTTTCTCGCGAACTTTTACAGAGGAATCAACAGTCAAATCGCAAATTGCTCACACATGCAACATCTCCATTATAATGGAGCAACAGGCATCATACCTACAAGGTGGATGATAAGCTTCGAGTGACGTAATAAGCTAAACAAGTTTGCCAAACCTCGGTATGTTTGCAAACGAAATACCCAATACGTTGCTCAACATCCACCTAATAGGTAGCTCAGCAGTTGAATGTTGGAGTTCCGAAAGTAAAAGCTTCCACTATTGCCAATATAATGGAGGGTCTCTTGTCTGGTGAAAAAGGATAGGAATATACGTCACAAACCTGTGCAAGCGAGAGGGGAGGTGACAAATTCAGAAAAAGTGCGTTACATAATTTATGAGCCCTCTCTTAATTGAATTGGAGCTCAAAATGCGTAATTTCGAACTCATATTTTATGGGTTATGGACCTTCGAAAAAAATACGGGAGTATTCCAATAAGCTAAGTGCATTTTTTCCGTGCGAAAAGAAAGAATTTGAAATTACTGGAGAAGCTCGTTGACCCCGTTATATCGCGGCGATGGTTATATCTGTTACGGTCCCGTTAGCGTAACCAGCGCTTCCGCAGAATGGGAAATTTAATTAGATACTTTCCCAGACGCGCGGATGGGTGGCTGGATATTACTTGCGCCGCTGGAGTCCAATCACGAAGTCACCTGAGGGGCGCGGGGATGGTTCGAACAATTCTGTTTATGGAGGAAGCAACAAAATCTTCTGGTACAAAGCTTCGTTATTATAATAACAAAGACACAACCTACTGCAGGGTCTGCGACAGGGATGTCGGGCCTCCGGGTGATTCTCCTTTGAAAGGCGCCTTCCCGGGAACACGAGTTAATTTTCCAACACAGAAAACCAGCGTTGCCGCCACATGAGAAAAAAGTAGCAATTTCCCTCCCTGTTTTCACGGTTTGACGCCAGTTTATTTAAAGGGGTCTGAGGCAACATTATAGTCCGGGAGAGCAAGGAATTGTCGAATTGTAGCTTAATTATTCTGTTCTTTTCAATGGAAAGTTGGGTGGTTTGGAGTTTCGTGGCAACGGCAGTGCAACACGCTTGTTTAAGAACTTATTACTCGCAACGAGCTGGGTAAAATAATAGCGCGGTGAACAAGGAAGCCCTTGCGGGCGAGAGGGAGAGCGGTTAGCGAAAGTTTAATCGGATGTATAAATATGTTACGATCAAAGTATACGGGCAGGCCATGTCACGGGGTAGGCATGCATGCGAGGAAAAAGGGATCCTGCGCGCCTCAAACACGGGATTTACTTTTGTGCTAAGAGTTCGCGATGAGGTTCAACGTTGGCTTCTCTCTTAAAATTTTAGCCGGGCGAGGCACGGTAATTGAAATGCCTTTCGAGCGATACGAGTTTGACATTCTCTGATGGAAATTTCAGGAAATTTTGATGCTCATGCTTTCGGTGAATATAACCTTCATAATCATGGTGAAAGTAACACTCGGATTTCGATTCGCCTGTTGAGAAATTGAAAGAATCGGAGATAAATCCATCGTTTTATAATAAGATGAGAGGTTTACAAAAATAGATTTAAAATAGATTGTATTTTCAAATTACTCGTTCGGATCGTAGAATTATATTTTTAATGTCATATTTGTGACTGGTTCTGTGAAAATTCCGGGAGAAAATTTTCCTTAATTTTACAAATACATGCAGAAAGAAAATCTGGAAATGTTTCGCAAATTAGACCCTAAAATTTCAAAAACTGGAGGCTATAATAGCCCTGAAGTTCCAAGACAAAAAGTCAGAGGTTTTAGATCAACGTGGTTTAAGTGTTTGCAAAAAGTTTGGGGTTATTTTTCTCCTAGGAAATAAAGTCCCTTTGCACAAATTTGGTCACATATTTTTATTACTTCAAATAGGTTATATCAATTCAAAAGAAGTTCTACGTTAGTTAAAGGCTTCAACATAAAAATCAATATTAATGTTATGTTTCTCCTCATTTTTCTATTTCTTTTTCTTATTTTTTTTTTAATAAGAACTTCATTTTTTCATTTGCTGTCGCTGTTAAAGATGAAAACCGATTCAAAACCGCGAAGTTAAAAAAAGGAGCACCGATTACATCCCTCTTTTCTTTAGCTGTATTGCTCACATGGCCCTAAAAGTGCCACCACACATAAGAGAAACGAAAACAAACACAGTGCAGAAATGGAGCGAAGAAAACGACGACGCGTGTTGATGACGGCGCAGAGATACAACTATTCGTACTTGATGGATGTCCGTGTTGCGTGTGCAAAATTGAAGGCGCCTAGGCGCGAGGCGTGAACTCGCAAGTTTACGCTTGCAATGCTCCGCTCCATGCTGCCAATAAGGTGTCGCTTACATTCGGCAGAATTGTTAAAAAAGGAGGTCCAAATACGTCTTTCCTACCTTCAGCAGTGTTGAAACTCGATTTTATCAATTTGATGTCTGACTCCGTTTTTATATGTATTTGTACATCTATATCTTAAATTCGTATTTACCGGCCCCATACAACCCACGGACCACTTGTTTTCAGCAAGCCTCGGGTCAATTTGACCCGGCTTTGGCATCTAAGGGTTAAGATCATTTCAACTTTCACGGATAGAAACATGACCAATTTACGTTGAACTTCTTCCTGCACTTCCTGCAAAAGTTTACACTCAATCCGGTAGTAAAAATTAATTATTGGCAGCTCAGGAGGCCCGACTAAAGTAGATGAAAATCGCAAAATTTGGCAATGGATCTGCGGGCTCGAAAGCTTGAAACATTCAGACAGCTCATAATCAACTTCACGACTTTCCACCCTTTTAAATAAATGTATTTTAAGCGCAATGTTAACCAGACTAACCGGCGCGGCGAGTGCCCCCCGAACCCCCTTCCCCCACCCCTTGGACCCCCACTACTGCCCCATCCTCCACTTTCGCGCCGTTGTCGACCGCACATCCTTCGCTCGGCCTCGTTGTTGTCGGAAGGATGTTAACATAATTATCATTCCGTTCCAAGGAAAAACGCCGTATGAGCCCTCAGACGTTGTCAAATTTTCTCATATGAAGTATCCATTCTCAGGGAAACTTGTGAATATTTTTATTCAAACTTTTCAAATGAATTTTTTCGCAATTTTATCTAAACTATCTCAGAATTTTGAGGGGAAACATTCTCAAGTTACTTCAAAATTATATTTTTCATCAGGAAAAATTTGGCAACATTCGAAAGTGTATACGTTGTTTCCCCCTTAGCGCGGCTCTTCTGTCACCGGCAGTGACTGGATGGAGCATACTACTGCAATGCCATTTTAATTTCGCGGCAGGAAATATTATTTCAAAGCTACGAGGTGACAAATATTCATTTCACTAATCCCAAAGCCTCCTTTTCTGGCTCATGTCAGTGGTGCGAAGTTCTCGAAATTTGGTTTTCTATAATTTGGACCTTTTCTCAATAGGTTCCTGCTCATGGTTAACCCTGCTATATCCTTTTCTTTGGGGAAAAAGCTTGTATGAAATCTTTTACCTCTTTATCTTCAAGCGCTATCCATAAATTACGTAGGGCTTTGTTTCTGATTTTTAGATCGCCCTCCCCTGTAAAGCTGCTGTAAGATAAGTGGAGACCTCCTGAATAATTAAATTAGGCCAGTTCAACTCTTTCGCCTGCCATCAGAAATAATATGAAAAAAAAATGCTGTAACTGCCACATGTATTCTAAAAGATGTCGAAGTAATAAATAATAATTCCTTGTGTAAAACGAACACAAATGCTATGATAAGCATATTTTTACTTAATTTGAATGTTTTTAAATGTTTGAAAAGAAACAATTAGTTTGCAATCTCTGAACTCCAGACTCTCGATGTGCTCATCGTGTTTTTTCAGCTACTATTCATAAATCTCAACTCTTATTTTCTCTCTAGAATAAGTTAACGTACCCATTATCACTCTTTATTTGTGTAGAGATACAATGGCTCATCAAAACAAACGGGGACGAAAACAGAGTTGCAGTTGTGTGTGAGGAGAGAAAATACCAGTGCAATTTGTAAAAATAATGACTCTCACAATAGTGGCAGAACTACTTTGAAAGGACCGGCGGCAGAGTTCAAGTGTAGTATATGGAGCACCCTCGATGGGGACAGTCAAGTGGGTGCAACATGGCGAACCAACCTCACTAAACACACGTACAATTTTTGCTGCATCCTGCATTTACTCCGTCCATAAAATCTTTGGTGTTAACTGCCTGTTCTAACGTTGATGGCTGAAAGTATTTTACCAGAGCTTTTTCAGCGGTCCTATCCATCAGTAAATTGTTATCTGCCAGATTTTTTTTTCTCTCAATAGTTGACTTCAGGCTCTCTCAGCTTGCTCGGACAGCTGCAAACAAAGCACCTGCAGTTTTCTTATACACTGTTTCTTTTAATCTTTTTCCCCCAATTTTTTGGGACATATTTTGCAAAAATAAAAAGGCGGGGCAAGGATAAGAAAATTTCTTTAAAATACACATGAAACCAATCCTCTGCTTTATTTATGAGCCGCATTGGCGTTGGGACATAACGGTAGTGCCTGGATGCAACTATTCGACCCCAACGGATGTCCATGTTGCAGATACTCAAAATTGAAGGCGCTCTTGCTCACCTAATTGTGATGCAACGCCAGGCACCTGGATCCAACTCTCCGTAGGGACAGCATTGAAGAAGTTCTGGCATTTCTTACCCTGACGGCTCATGTAACATGACAGTTTTTTCCCACTCGACTTTCAAGTCTTTAACTATCATATCGATACATGATAATCGTTTGCAAATTGGAAACTGTATTTTTAACTTCATTCTGAGCTTCGCAAGATACTTTTAGGGACGGAAATTCTTTAATAATTTACCTAGCGATTGAACTTTTAATTTGTTATAATAATCCACTTAATTATTGAAATTTGAGGTTTATCAAAAATACCCGGCATGCATTGTGCTAAAGGCAAGGATCCCCCTCAGCTTCATTCATCTGAGCAAGTTGTGTTTAACAGTAGGGAGGCGTGAATGATCGATTATCGATATTTCCCCATTTAAAGTCAAGGTAAAGAATCGATCATTGAAGTGTTCGTTGCGAACCATGGAGTACATAGAGCCGTAATGTGAAAGGGAGAGCTGGGACCATGTCCTGGACGACGAGTTTCGCACCCGGTGTGTGGGTCACTCTTTTCATACATGTTCGATCCAAAATGTTGGAGTGGAATACGTAGCAATTCCTATCTTCTTTGTTTACATCAGATGGCCGGGTCTCCGTGTATCGCAAACAATCGATTATGTATCGAAAAAGTGACACACAGGAGTCATCGAATTCGGGACCTGGAAAATGCTTAAAAGTGGTCCCAGCTCTCCCAATCACATTATGACTCTATGTACTCTATGTTGCGAACACCCTATTCATCGATCCTCTTCCATAGGTTTAAATGAGAGATCAATCGATATATCGCAAAGCGCACCACCCTACTGGGGCTTAAAGCTGTATGTCCGGACAGGACGACCAAGACTTACACCGCTGAGCTGAACCCACCAGAAAACCAGTGCCGCCAGAGGCAATAACGAAAACTCTTTGAAAACAGAGATGATCAAAGTTCTCCCCAGCGACCAGCCAATTGAAGTTCAATTTAATTTATGGCGGCACCGTATGGTAAAAGTTTGTTATTGAATTTCACTTTGAAAGGCGCGAATTAATCACTGGGCCGTGCTTGCGACGCTGTCAAATTTCCTGAAAATTCTCCTTGCCGATTCGGCAACCCACTCTCTCCCTTTCTCCAAGCCTCGAAGCACTTTCAGGGTCTCAGGGAAGCAAACAACAGATTTTTTTTCGTGATTGAAATTTTATACTTTCCCCCGACTGAAAACAGTTTTGAAACAATTTTATAGAATATTTCAGCCAAGAGTGTCATTTTCCCGGTAGACATAATTCGTTATTCCTGGAAATAATTTTGCATTCCGATGTGAATAACGAGCTTTTACTGGTAAGATTCTCTTAAACGGGGTTGCTTACCTACACCAATTCGCACTTAAATTACTGTGGAACCCGTTATTGTACAACAACTTGTATTAAATACTCTCAGGTTAAACAAATGCGCGATCTCCGAATTACTTTGATGCAAAAACAAATAAAACGAGGAATAGAAAAAAGAATAAAGTATTCTTTCGGATACAAGGGGTTTTCTTGTTAGATGTTTTGAACTCTATAGACATCACTGCGCAGTTGGTTCCTTTCTCTGAATTGATTTCGCCGATGGAAAATCCGAAAATGAGCAAACTGTCTTTGATCTCTTACTATGAACTAATTTGGCTATCTTTAAGTGCTTCTCTTTGAAACTTAGGGCCGTATTCAAAATCCCTTTTTCAGCAGCTCCTTTCCTTTGAAGGTCTTATATGGTTTCCATTACGACTGTGAGCCGTACGTTTAAGGAAGCTCTTTAACATATCATCATAAAAGAGACAATTCTCGTGAATCTAAGGTAAAATTTTACAGTATGATTTCGGGATTGGATCTTTTGCAAAGTATTGTAAGGATTTTCCACCCTAAAATCAAAAAATACAGCAGAAAAATGTTGGGCATTTTCATTAAAACGATTTTCCACCACAAAAATTACAATTTACAGGATTTTGCCGAGACAGTAAGGACCAAACCTAACTTGGAGTCTGAAAAAAGAATGTCATTTTTCCTTATCTATTTTGTATTTCTTGCAGTAATACATCAATTTATCCTACACGGATCTATTTCTAAAGTTATGCCCTAAAATTTTACTCCAGATTAAGGATGATTGTCCTTATCATGGTGATGAGTTTGCAGCCAGGTTTAAGAATAAACCTTCCTTGGTCATGATGTTAACCATATCGACGGCGTAAGTTCGCAATCACATATCTCGTTTGCGGTGTCTGTATAAAGCTCCGCCACTGTGTTATTTTTTTAAAGGAGAACAAATTGGACGTATTTCCATCAAACGGACCTAAGCGCCATAGGGTGAGGAAGGTAGAAGGGGGCTTGGATTGGCGGCGGAATCGGGCGTCCGACTTATTCCGTCCTATACTCGCAATGCTTTTCTATGGTGCTTAGGTCCGTTTGACAGAACGCGCTATCCGGGATTCTAAATTCCTCAAAAGGAACTCAAATTGGCGCTTAGTTCCGTTTGATAGAAATACGTCCAATTGATAGCATTCCAAGAAGCTTTTGCATCATTTTCTTCGCACAGAGAAGAAACATCAAGGCAGTTTTAAAGAATTGCCGTTGAGTAGTTTTCCACTTGAAAAATAAAGCATGACAGGAAGTCTACGACGTTGCAAACCGAGTTATGTGATGCCGACTTACACCGTCGATCCCCTAAGGAAAATACATACTTACGGAACGATTATGGATACAACCCTCATTGCTTTTCTGATAAACTCGATGCAAGTACTCGTACTCCTAAAGCCTCAAACATGGTCTTCAATCTGCCGACTAGATGACGCTCGACGGCGGTTTCGCCCCCTGCGGTCCGGCGGCGACTGGGTTGGGTGCTCCCCCTCTTGGCGCTAATGCAAATTTGACGAGGGATATCGGTATCGGTCGGGTCGGAAATTGTGCGTGAAATCGGCAATGGCGGTACGATGAGAACATGTTTGTTAATACACCCTCGGAGCCGCCGCCGCCGCCCGGAGAGGGCCTGGCGTCCGGGGCGTTTTACACTCTTCTCAATCACATTTTCACTCTTCAATGAACTTCGCCTCTCGCGTGTCGAAATCACCCCACCGATACGCTCTTCGCCCGTGTTCCGTGTTGAGCGCCGGGACTTCAAATAGCGCTCAAACATTCACAGCTTCGAGTTACCGGTCGAACTGGACATCCCCGAACAGCGCCTAATGCAGCACGTTTAATGGGACCGCGTTGAACAGAGAGAAACCAAGCTACATCAGCTATTGCCGTATTCGATTCGGCAACTCAATTTTTTACACGAAAAAGGATGTTCAGATTTTCGTAGAAATTGCAGTGAATTTCCTCCTTAGTGCGAAGCAAATTCCTTAAAATTTTCGACGAAATCCGCACAGACGTTCTCTCGTTAAAAAATAAAATTGCTGGGTTAAATTTGGCAATAGATGATGTGGCTTGGCTCCTTTCTGTTAAACGCGGTCAAATGCGTGTTTCTGCTGTGTGCTCTTCTTCGGCGCTGTGAAAATTCTTCGCTGGAAATTTTATGAATTAACGTACTCGCGTAACTGTATTGAGGTACACAAAAAATCTTTGCGTCTGAAAGATTCATTTACTGGCCGCTCTTGAAGTGCCGTCCCTAAATTACGTAACGTTCTGGGGGGGGGAGGGGGTCGAAGAGGTGCGTCATTTTGTTTCCGCGTGTTTAAAGATTGGGACATAATTGGTAGAAGGGGGAGGGGTTGAAAGTGCGGAAAAAATGCGTTACGTAATTTAGGGACGTTCCCAAAATACGTAACGCTGAAACTCGGACGCACCACTTCGTTCACCCCTGTAACGCATCCATTGCGCAGGTCCCTATGTAGCAGGGTTTCCCAAAATAGTGTAATTTGAATTAATCAATTGCAATTGCTTGACCATTGAATATTCAGAAATAGCTAATCAATTGGAGTGGATCGCTATCTGTTTATTTTTGAGTAACTCTGCTACATGGGAAAAACAGTGGCGAGGCGTGAATAATCGATTATCGATATTTCTCCATTTGAAGCTGTGGTAGGTAAAGAATCGATTATTAAGGTGTCCGCTGCGAACACCCTGTCTATCGATCCTTTCCCATAAGTTTAATGGCAGATCGACTGATGTATCACGAAGCACGCCACGCCATGCCACTGGTAGGCTTACAAAGAATTCTTCGGCAACAGAGAAGTAATACCCATAAATAAGGAAATACCCGCGGCTAAGGGGAGTCTTGGGGCACCCCTATAGCTCCGTAAGGCAAAACTGCGCAGACTATTTGAAAAATACGCCTTCAAAGCACTTTTGAGCTGTTTTTACCGAAAAATTGAATGAAATACATTTGTAAAGATGACATGAATGTCTACAATTTACTTCTCAAAATCCTCCACATTTTTTAGGGATGACAACCAGCCCCTTTAACTCTCTAGTGCCGCCCGTACTTCTGATTTCCGCAAAATTCTGACTCCGCACTAGCTGCTTGCACGCTTGCACAGAATTTGGGCTCTGTCGCGGCATACCGCGCATTGGCGCCTTCAAACCTAACAGGGATACTTCTCGCGTTGCGCAATGCGTGAAGTATCCCTATTAGGTTTGTAGGCGCCATTGCGCGAGTCACGGCTATCGATCCTTTCCCATAGCTTTAAATGGCAAATCAATCGATATATCGCAAAGCACGCCACGCCACTCGGGAAAAAATACACAACAACCCTCTTGCGCTCCTCATCGAATCACCCTCGTAAAAAGTCACCGTCAAGCCTAAGTTTTTGCCATATTTCACAGGAAAAACAGAATGTTGAATAAACACCATGGCAAGTTGAAAATCTGCGGGACAATCCTAAATAATCGTTTGTTTAAACGCTGTGTTGGGAATCTTACTTCACCAGGATGTCACATCCACAACCGAAACGTTCATCCTTTCAGCTTCGTTACTATAAGGCTTTTTTTTCAAACTCATTCGATGTAATCTGTTGTCAAGCACTATTTACAATGTTTTTACAATAAAGATAAGATGGATTACATTTTGCAATAAGGAACCACTATTTCTGGCTCTCCCATAAAATCACATATCTGCATAGGGAAACCAATGGCATGTATGTTGTTTTTAAATTGGGCCAAAAATAGTGGTTCCTTTTTGCAAAATGTAATCTAGATGTAATAAAAGTACAACTGAGGTGTATCTATATCACTTAAAGTCATGATCAAGGCATTTAAGTTGACTTAAATGTGGTTTTGGATCCAGAATTTACCCTAAAATATACAAAAAAAAAAAACCCAAATAAGTCTTGGTGACACTTTTTAGTTTCATTTCTGTGGAAGGATTGGGTTTCCGTTTAAAAGATACTGAGGTCATCTTACCTGTGACAAGTTGAGCGTGATGGAACTGGCAAACGGCGTCGGCCTCGAACCACGTTACGCGGTCGCGAAAGTAGCGGTAAAAAACGGGATATCCCTCTTCCGGCAGGGTCCATACATTACTGATATTCACTTGGTTGTTCGACACATAACTGTATTCCACATTTCCACTCGCGATTGAGTTAGACCGGGGGGTCTGGACCACTTTTGTCAGCTGTGAACAGAAAAAAATGATGAACGTAAGGAGATGCATCGCAAGGTTTTTTGAAGTCAGATACTAATGCCATATCACATAAAAGAAGTCGATGTAATGCATGAGAAGAAAAATATGATGCCGATTCATGTCAAGGTTTTCGGAATGAAGGAAAACTCCTTTATACTCGCAAATGAAGATAGTTAGAGTAATACCGTGTAAAAAATGACGAGTAAATAGGAGAAGAATTCTGCTGCTATCAGTTGGATCTTCACAGATATCAGCTGCATTTCTGGTAAACTATGAGTCTCGTGATAGTAGAATCTCTCTACTCGCTTTTGGATAATGATTTGAGTAACCGGATATCAAGACAGATGTTGAATCTGTGATATCTGATACCTCTGAAACTAATCACAGCTTCAAAAGGATTCAAGGTATGAAAAGTGATTCAGTCTTATAAAACATTTTTATAATACGGTGTTGCTTCCTGATTGGAAACAACTCTTTAAAAAACAATCATCGACAATTGCAACAAACTCAATTACAATTTCTGCCCGTGCCTAAGTTGCAAACGTTGACCGCGCAAGTCAACGATCGACATCGGCATAACAACCTGTCAACCAGTGGCGTAGCGCGCTTCGCGACCTATCGATTGATCTGCCTTTTAAACCGATGAAAAAGGATCGATAAACAGGAAGTTCGTGACGAACACCTTAAAAATCGATTCTTTACGATAGCTTCAAAAAGGGAAATATCGATGATAGATCATTCACACCTCGCACTGAAAGAAACTTGGATTTCCTTCTACAGATTAACTGTTATGCGCCGCCTTCGGTCGCTGATTTGCACGGCGGACATTCGCGGCTTAAGAGTGGCCTTTGGAGTGGAATTCCTCTTCTAAACTTAGTATAAGATATCGTTGATATGAGTAGAGTTTTTACTGATATGTTGGCATAGAACGAGAAAACCTACTCATGACCAGGAAATCAAGAGAGGAAGTGAGAGAAAAATTATAATTTCTCTCCCGAGCGGTGATAAATATTTGATTTACATTGCAGTTGATTCGACGAAGGAGGAGGAAATACTCACTTTGATAACGGCAATACTTTCCAATCCGGGGATCCTGAGCAGTGGAGCTCAGCATCTCATCTTTGACGACCAATCAAAGCAAACCTCCGTAGACGTCGTGCTACGAGAAAGAGAGACTTTCCTCTTCCCGTGCTCTCAACTCGTGACGCGCTCTTTGAAATAAGCAGACACGGAGCCAAGGTGAGACGTTTCACAGACAATATTTGAATAAGTCATGTGGTTCACAAGGGAAACCAATTTAAGCAGAATCCTCGCAAAATATTTGAAGGAATTTCTCCGCCAAGAGCGAAGCAAAGTGCCCTCGTCGGTAAGTTTGGAGACCTGAACACTATGGCTGTGTACTACCGTGCTGAAGGAGAACACCGTATGAACATTCGTTGATTGCCAGATTTTTTGGGATAAAATATTTACTTTTGAGGAAATTGACGAACACCTTTTTGTGAAATTTTCAAATACTTTAGATTCAATAGCGACTAAACTCCTTTGAAAAATTGGAAGAAAAATATTCAAAAAATTTCTCTAAAAATTCGTATTTTATCGGGAGAAATTTGACGACACCTGAAGGCTCATACGGTGTTCTCTCTTAGCAAGGCAGTATAGAGGCCGCAGATACTTTGTCAACAGTATAATCCCTTATTTTTGCAAAATTTATATCATTATTTATCGATCGGGTAACTAATGCAACAGACCATAGAAAAGTCCTTAAACTACGGACATAGGTGCGCGATGAATGGAGACGAGAGTGCTACTTGATTCTCTCTTTTCCGTTCAAAAAAATAGGAAATCCATAGTCTAACTTTTACGTCAGACACAATCCAGTTGATGTGACTAGATATATTTTAATTGAGAACGCTAATGTCTATCGTAGACGTGGGCACTGAGTTTCGTTGTATGAGTCATTTTTTACGTAGTATTTTGGAAGAGCAATATGCAAAGAAAAGTTATATTTCACACTTTCCCTTTTGACAAACCATACTATCAGCGAATCAATTTTTCCTTTTTGAGCTTTTATCAGTAAAGTTACACATCGGTGTAAGAGGTGAATTTTAAGTCATATTTATCTGATGAATTCATTTTTTTCTGTACATTAATGCATATTCTAATACCTGATCTCGGGTGGAAAATAATGATTTCGTTTGATCTTTCAACTCAAAAGTTGTTTAAACGAAATTTATTACCACAGTTAGAGATAAATCTGACATGGCGATTAAAATAGTATGAAGTTCGTGACAGACGCGACCACGAAACGATCACAAAGCAGGGGGCATTCGGATACTTTTTCCAGCAAACTTTCTGTTTGAGTGAAAAATAAATTAAACAGCTAAAAAAGTTGCGCTACTATCATGATTTGAAACGACTGGGTGATTTATTAAAAAAAAGATAATTTGACAGTATCGCGTTCGTTATTTCAGGGCACAGGTTGAAGTGGTTGGGTAGGCGTATTTTAAATCATACTATTTCAATTAAAATAAGGAACATTTTACTTGATTGAGGTATTTTTTTCAACCATAGCGCTTGAATTTAAGTTTTACGTCTTGGTAAGATTTCTTAAATTGCTGATTCTTTTTTGTTGGCGCAGTGATCTTAGCTTTGATATAAGAGGTTACCATTTTCATCCCTTTTTGGAGTGTAAAATTTTGCCTCCATCTATCCTAGGTAACGAGCAATGTTTTATCTGTCCTATCTATTCCATCGTATATACAGATACACGCTCAGTATCTCGACCGTCCTTTCTCGTATTATATTTCCTCTCTCTGCCCAGGTGCCTACTCGAAGCCTCGTTCCTTGTATTATTTAAGCTATGGAATAATTGATGAAATTTTTAAGGAGAATTTAATTTTACCACAGGAACTTTTGAAGGAATGTCAGACACAAAATTGTCTCATATTGTTTCTCTCCGAAAAATGCACTTTTTAAGCTATGCAGTCCATCGATCTCAGCTGAGCAAACTGTATACTTTACATTTTCGTAAAAGCTCGTTTGCCTCGAGGGAGGAATAAAAGGTACGACAAAAATACTGACGGAACCACTAATTTGAAGTATTTAAACTTGGGAAAAAAGAAGGATGAAATTAATCCGTTGCGGGGAGTCTGCAAGGGCCGAGGGTAGTGAATTATTCAAATTCATCGGTGCGAGGGAAACTTACGTAAATTTCTCATCGAGAAAGGTAAGAATTTCAGATTAAAACGCCGGCAGAACTACATAACTGTCTTCAGACGCAAGATTCTGAATAGAGGCTTTTAACCGGCGTTTGAGGAATGGTAGAAACCTGGTGAATGCAAGTTTAAAGATTCTTTAGCCTGTAATCTCGAATACAGTTTCCTTTTTATCTTTAATTACAGAACCGTAAAATTAGGAGTAGCGGACATTTTTGACAAAGAGGAAGAAACAAAAGCTGAGGACCGAGCCCAAAATAGTATAAGTTTTTTTCGTTTTTATTTTCTTACAATTTATTTTGCCTTTATTCTTTCGTTTATTACGTTAGGAGTCTAAAGCCACCTATAGACACATTTGAACGGTAATTGGGAGATGGCACGTCCATGCTCCAGGCTTCTCAAATTTTCAGGGATTATGGCCGAGTAGAATCTGTATCTGCAGATCCACCCGTCTGCAGATTCGTGAAAATTTGACGTCACTACCGGGATTCGATCCTGGAGCCCACTGACTTAGAGTCAGATGCGCTGACCACAAGGCCAACATAGCTGGCAGTAGTAGAGCTTTATCCGGTCTCAAATTATTTGAATCGTGGATCAACCAGTGGTGTGGCGTGAATAATCGATTATCGATATCTCGCCATTTGAAGCTATGGTCAAGAATCGACTGTTAAGGTGTTCGCTGCGAACACCCTATTTATCGATCATTTTCCATAGGTTTAAATGGCATAACAATCGATATATTGCAATTCACGCCACGCCACTGGGATCAACTAACCGGGGCTGACGGCAACGTCATTGTATGATGTATACGGCCTGATGCACAGCCCATCTATGAAGTGAAAATCCAATTCTCTAGTCCGCCATTTCCCGACATGATCATATTAACTGCATTGCTTTCGATTAAAATTAACGAGAAAATATCGGCGAGTACGACAGCTTTTGTGGTAAAATGTTAATCTGTAAAATAGATTATTCGCCTGTATTTTGGAGCGGACGTTGATATGGATATTGATGGAGCATCAGGTACAGAAAACACCTTTAGGGATGTTTTTGATTACTTAATAATTTCATCATTACTTATTGCATTCTTATCAATAAACTTGTGGAGCAGTTAGTTAGTTAGTTAGTTAATTTATTTAAAGACATTCAGCGTCATAGGCTATTAGCGTCTTTACAAAGAAGTTGGAAAATGCGTGTAAATACAAAACTTTAGATTTTTACATTAAGAGAGGCAAAGAGTTTCAGAAGTTTGGTAGTGACAATGGGCTCATCGTATGTTAGTGGGTTTGTATTCTTTTTGACTGCACTTCGACCATTGGCCGTTATTCCGTATTTATTTCAATATCGAATTCAAAGGTTTTGAATTTTATTTATTGAAAGCTGAGCCAGTCGAAGTGTATGTGCGCCATTGACATTCAAAGAAAGAGGTAGAAGGTGAAGAAAGGCGTATTTTTTCCTTATTTGTGCCAGCTGCTATGATGAAAAGTTGTGCTCATTTAATTTAACCTCGCATGCAATGCTCGTATGGTCGTATTTATGCTAAAAGAAGCTATCGAGCACGCAAATCCTATGCAGATGGTGCTTTTTGATTTAATGCATTTTCAAATATTTTCTTTCTGCACAAAGACGTCCGTGTGTGGTCTACTTTTTCTCTGCTCTGCTTGAACTTCAATGACCTCTCGATGCGAGGATATTGACCAACACGATATCAATGGAAGTATGGAGTACGGTCCTTAATAAGATCCAAGACCAACTGGAAGAGGAGGTAGGAGTTACAGCAAGTTGTGTGCTACTTTGTTGTGTACTTGATTGTTCATGTTTGTTTAGTTGAAATAATTTGTTTAATTTTAATCATGTTTAATTTCTATCTCAACTCTGGTTAAACACTCAATTTTTACAAGTTTATCTTCCGACGAAAACTTGCCGCAGGAACGTGAAAGCTCTAACTCGTGGAGACGATATCTGCGAAAAATCCCCGATATTTACCGGAACAAATTTAAAAAAAACCGTGTTGTGCAAACAAGGCCTAAAAGGACTCTAGTTTACTGTTGAAAATGCCAGTTCAAAAACTTACACTTGTATTTGAACACAGTCTTATGAAAGAAAAATGTGCGTCAGTTACCACTAGTGTCTCATTCGTTAAGTTACGAGACGGCCACATACCGTTTCACGCAACGGCACCGTACCAACCAGTAACCGCATCCTATGCTGCCGTGCTAAGGAAGAACGCAGTAAGATTCCTCAGACGTCCCTAAATTCTCTCCGATAAAATATTAATTTTTGAGGATAAACATGAATATTTCCTCTTGAAATTTTCAGATAATTTAGATCTGATCGTGAATGATATTTTTTGAAAAATTCGAAGAGAAATATTCATAGACTAGGGGGCACCGCCCCCTGGCCACTGCGGGCCTTTGCAGGAGCTCCTTACTCCTCGCTCCGTTCATCGAGCGTCTTGAAAATTATTTTATTAGAATTTTCCCACTTACGGACTTTGAACTGCAGCCCATCGACCGTCTTACTCCCCTTCCTCACCCCGTCCATAGAGCGTCTTAAAAATGATTTTATTAAAATAGAGAGGATTTCCCTGAAAATATACACCTTATCGAAAGAAATTGGCAACACCTGGAGGCTCATACGGTGTTTTTCCTTAGCACGGGAGTACACGCATCACAGCGGTGGCCGTAACGATCCGTACGCCATGGCGTTTTTTACTGAGGGGGCGCGGGACAGCCAGAGCAGCGCCAGGGTATCGCGAGTATACGCAGGCGTTGAGTTACGCACGTATACAGCCCGCTTAACGACATCCTCCCCATTAAAATTTATCATTTATTAAAGTCATCGTAACACCCGTCGAATTAGATCCTGAGCCTTTAAAACTCCACCGCCTTCCTCGCTTCTCTCCGTCTCGGCTTTTCAGCTCCCCGACTTTTAAGTCCCATTCCCCTCTCCCAGAGTCTTTTTCAGCCCGTGTATCCGCTGTAAGTCTCTCTGCCCTCACTGTCAAGAGAGCAGCAGCCTTCAGCCGTATTAATTAGCTCGGATTTCGCCACATTTAGATTTGGAAGTATTTCTGCGGAACGGAACTATCTGTACTATGACGTGAGCCCTGTCATGCATATATTCTTCTGGGTCTCAGGGCTTATGTCTTAATACACATAGTTCCATTTGGCAGAAATGCGTCCATTTCATGTGAGGTCACGGCTAGGATCTGTGATTCAAAAGGACGAGAATACCAAAATCAGCCTAAATGTATTTCACGCTGGCCAACTTCCTCTTGTGTAGCCTCGAGTTTAACTTCTTAAAGAAAGGAACAAACAATATCAGTGCGACACTCGGACTGGCGCCTACAAACCTAACAGGGATACTTCACGCATTGCGCAATGCGTGAAGTATCCCTGTTAGGTTTGTAGGCGCCATTGCGCGATAGCGCAATGCGTGAAGTATCCCTGTTAGGTTTGAAGGCGCCAATGCGCGGTATACCATGACAGGGTCCAAATTCTGCGCAAGCAAATCAAGCGGCCAGCGGCCTGGGTCGAGAGAATAAGAGGCACGGGCGCGACGGTACTAGAGAGTTAGAGGGAGTGGTTGTCATCTCTAAAAAGTTTGGAGGATTTTGAGAAATAAATTTTAGACATTCATGTCATCATTACAAATGTATCTCATTCAATTTTTCGGTAAAAACAGCTCAAAATCGTTTTGAAGGCGTATTTTTCAAATAGTCTGCGTGGTCTTACGGAGCTGTAGGGGTACCCCAAGACTCTCCTTAGTCAGGTATTTCCTTATTAATGGGTATTACTTCTCTGTTGCCGAAGAATTCTTTGTATAAGCCTACCGGTAGCGTGGCGTGGCGTGTTTCGTGATATATCAGTCGATCTGCCATTCAAGCCTATGGAAAAGGATCGATCAACACGGTGTTCGCAACGAGCACCTAAATAATCGATTCTTTACCATGGCTTCAATTGGGGGAAATATCGATAATCGATCGTTCACGCCTCGCCACTGAAGCCTTCCTTTTATTTTTCCCCGTTTTTTCGTCAATTTTATTAGATTGAATACCCGAGGAGTCTACTTTTTTAAAATCCATTCTCAAAAAGTGTATCCTATCTTAAGCATTCCTTTCACAATAAATCCGAACTGAGTTAATTCATTATAGTTTTTCAAGAGCAGATTTCAATGGTTCGGCCCGCCTCTCCGTCCCCTCTAGTGGATTATAAACTCAAAGCGAGAGACTCTCCGAGACAGATCTGACTTTTCCCCGCATATTTGCCTCTCCCCCCACTTTCTCCCAGTCTCTCACGTGTGCCCCCGTTTTTATTATTTTCCCCTCTCGCTCTTTTTCTCTACTCCACAGGTGAATTAGGATGATGGAGAGAGGAGCCCCACATGACACTGGCCTTCGTTTGTTCTATGTTTACAAGTGGACTTGACAGTGGTAAGCGGGAAGAGAAAGGGGGAGGGTTAGAGAGAGAGAGGCTGAGAAGTTTAGCAGCAGAGCATGTCGCGTACCGGGGAGTGAGCGTCCAAGAATGAGAATCGGGAGGAGGGGAAAATATGTCAAGCACATGAGCCACAAATGACTTGAGCAAATGGAACGAGCGAATGTCTTCTCCAGATGTTTAATAAATGAGAATATTAACTTACGAACCTCAAGGCAGAGGTGGGTGACGTTTTGCTCCCTGGAGAGGGGACCGAGTTTTTGACAATTTCAACATGGGGCCTGATTGATGGCTCTTTTATTACGCTATGATTAACGCTCGTCTCTTCAAATCCAAGAGTTTGCTTGACTCATTTTCGCGCAAAAATCTGTATTCAACGATGACTTAATCGGCTCTTCCCTTTTTGCTTTCTTTATTAATTAGGCTGATGAACACCTCTTCCGTGCTAAGGAAGAACGCCGTATGAGCCTTAGGCGATGCCAAATTTTCTTTGATGAAACAGGAATTTCCTGGTAAGCGTATGAATATTTTCCGGATAATTTTGCTCGCAATTCACCCGGAAAGTCCTGAAAATTTCAAGAGAAATATTCATAACTTTCCTAGAAAATGAACTTTTTATCCCAGGAAATTTGGCATCTCTCGAATGTTCATGCGGCATTTTTCCTTGGCACGGCAGAGCTTTTCAAAGCATGCAAAACTATATGTAAAACAGCAATTTTATTTGCGCGAGGTGATGCTTCCAACAGATGAGTTTCTCTAACGCCATATACTATTAAAACTTCTTAGAAGTTCGTATTAAACAGGATAAAGGGGACTTAATTCAAAAACCGCGATCATGAATTACGGCGGATGTGGTGTGAAAAACCATCTTACCTCCTGTTCGATCGACTTTCGTGAAACTCGGTATCAAGGATTTTTTTTTGACGGGGACCGTCCTTGACATAGAAAAGGAACTTTTCGGCATAAAAAAGTCAGGCTTTCAGCATTTGTTTTAAAAGTAGGTGAATACCTTATTTTAACTCGAAATGCCATTTTAGACTCTTCGTGTCATTAATATATGAAAATTACTCGTCATTTTGCATTTGACGTACCTATGCAGCGCAAACAGAACTCAAAGACAACATATCAAGACTCTCCTCTCCGTAGGTCGCGGCCGGGCCAATATAAAACGCCTTCAATTATGTGTGATACTGTGCAACACACCAAAGTTTAAATAGTTGTATTCTTAGGTTTGAACCTAACTCTAGCTAATGGCTCTCCCAAATGAGGAATGTCAACCGATGTATTTCAAGTTACCTCGCATATTTTATGCCCATATTACCCTAGTCAAAAACTTTAAACCTCAACTGATTTAAAAAGAAAGAATTTTGATTTTTAGTGTGGTTAAAGAAAGAGCCTCACCTGAATGAGAAACCTATTCTTGAAACCATCCTATAATTTTTGAGCGCGCTCATTATGTACATACTAGGGAGTATTTTTTGACAGAAAACTCGAATTGTTCGGCAAATTTTCAAAATTTGAAAATCCAAGATAACGGATGTAGACCAATTCGTTAACTCGACTCTTGGTCAATCGATTTTGGTGAATCTTGGTAGTAGAGGGTATTTTTAACGGAAAACTTTGAAATACAGTCTTATTTTCAAAATTTTAAAATCCAAGGTGGCGAGAGTGTCCTAAATTGCTATTTCGGCTTTTGTCAGTAGAAGTTTAGGTTACTTTGTGTTCTACTCTCCATACATGGACACAAAATGTCAGGTAATTTTTCTTACTAATTCTTACTGTTACGGCCATGGATATGGGGGCTCTTAAGAGAAAGTGCCGTTTTAAGTGTGATCATGAAAAAAATCGTGAAAAAAAGGACAAGGATCAGTAAATCGGACTATAGACAGGGTGATCCAAAAGTCCCCTACCACCTGCATTATGCATCATTCCTGCAACGTTTAAATACATTGTGATTGAGACTTGAAAATGTGCAAAAGCGGATCCGAAGGGGGATGTTGAGGGCTGACTTCCCACCCCGCTCTCTCGAAAAAAAAGGAAGAAATGAGGGAAAGAAAGAGAGGCGGAAGGGACGGAGGAAAGAGGAAGAAAATGCGATTAGATTTGGCAATTATTCACGACGAAATAGACTCCAACCAAGCTTTTAAAATTTTGAAAATTTTCTGGGGGAAGCCCCCGGATCCTCCTCACGCCCTCCCGTTCGAAGTTCGTGGATCCGCTTATGAAATGTTGTGAGTGCCCCCAAGTAAAAATGACATTTTAACCCTCTAAATTTTAAGGGGTTACTCCAAAAAAAATGGCAAGAACCCTCAGGGTTATTGGGGTGGTGCAGGACTTTTGAATCACTCTGTGGACAGAGCGGTGACGGGAGTGGCGAGGGTGGGAAATGAAAATCAGAGCCTGAGCGGCGGATGGGAGGGGGAGGGAGCGGCGAGGGCGCTTTTGATTTGACCGTATTTCTGTCAAACGGAACTATGCGCATAAAGACATGAGCCCTGAAACACATAAGAATATGTGCAGAGCAGGGCTCACGTCATAATGCACTTAGTTCCGTTTGATAGAAATACGTGCATTTGATCCGTCCTCGGCGAGCGGCGACCCCGTAATTGATCATAGCCACGGTGACACGGTCTCGGGCCCGGGCCGAGGCTCCTCGGATCCGATCCAATATCCAGCACTCAATCGCGGAGTAATTCCAATAATCTGTCGCCTTGGCGGCCGCCTCTTCGGTCTTCGCGCTCCTACTCCACACGCGGTCCGGCACCGGCTCCAGATCCGAGACGCGGAGGGCGCGAGCCGTGCAGCCGGGCACCAGATTAAATTGAGCGTGATCGACTTTGACTTTCTGCTCGAGCATGTTCCTGCTCACCCTCCAAGCCGGAGAATCCCACGAGGGTTGTCAAGTTCGTCGTTTCCCGCACCAGGGAGCGTAACCCAATTCCAAGGTTGCAAAATGGGCCTGTTGCAAACTTTTGCTAGAGCAAAAATAAGAGTTGTTTCTTGTAGATAATGCCTCAAAAATCACGATGAGCGCATCGGCAAAGTCTGAAATGCACTCATAACTTCACAATCTGCGTAAGAAATTTGCGTTTTTTTTTAAGCTTCCCGCTTCAAAAACGATACTACGGCACAGGTGAACATTTTGTTAGAGGAGTCGCTCCATCGTCGGCGATATTCATCATGGCCGACGCTTGCGCGCAGTTCCGCGCGTAATTCGAGGAGAGTTCAAGGTCAATCAATGCGGGCGTGGAAAATATGAACGTTAACACACCGATTGTTATCTTGTCTAATCCAGTTCAGGTGTTATCTCGTCCCATCAAACGTGTTTTGGCGGATTGGCGTCGGCCATGATGATTATTGCCGACGATGGAACGACTCCTCTTACAAAATGTTCACCTGTGCCGTAGTATCGTTTTTGAAGCGGGAAGCTCAAAAAACCGCAAATTTCTTACGCAGACTGTGAAGTTATGAGTGCATTTCAGACTTTGCCGATGCGCTCATCGTGATTTTTGAGGCATTATCTATAAGAAACAACTCTTATTTTTGCTCTAACAAAAGTTTGCAACAGGCCCATTGACTAGGTTAATTCCATTTTTCCAGAAGCCAGAGACTATCCACTCTGCCGAGCTAAGAGAAGAGAACCTTCAGACCCTTAGACGCTGCACAGTGGATCGAGTCAATGGAAGAAATCGGACAAAATTTGGAAACTTTAAACGCTTGTAACTCCGTTTATACAAAACTTTGAGGTACTAAAAGTGGTTTCATTGGTTTCCTCGTGAAATTTTCTCCTCGGAACACCCCTTGAAATCTAAAATTTGACTAAATAAACATCAAAATTGACGATTTCAGTCAAAAATTTCATGTCGGACCCCTCTGATTGACTCGATCCACTGTGCGCTGTCACGTTTTCTTCAATAGGAACCAGATTTACTGGGAAAATTTTGAATTTTTTTCTCCTAATTTTGTTCGCAATTTTGTTTAAAATGTCTGAAAATTTCAAGGATAAATATGCACTCTTTCTCAAAAATGCATGTTTTATTCGGGGCGTTTACACTGTTAAAAAAAATTAGCTCAGAGCACGACCTATATAAGGAAGTCGCTCGGAAGTCACTCATCGCTCAGGGCCAATTTCCACGGAGTTGAAAATCTCCGACGTAAGTACGGAAATGCTGAGCTAAAGTAACTCAGGCATAAGGACGGGCTGCGTCGCTGGCGACTGCCCTCCCCTTACCCCTGGCATCCGTCTCATACCCGATCCGTTCCCCCCTCTCCTCACCTCCCTCTCCTCCCCTCCCTCTCCTCCCCTCCCTCTCCTCCCCTCCCTCTCCTCCCTCCCTCTCCTCCCTCCCTCTTCTGCCTTTCCCTTCCACCTATGTAACTGCAATGTATGTTCTTTTTTTTTTTTGAAAAGATGTGAAGTTGTACTGCAAATCAAATCATTTTTGAGGAACTTTCGGGCCAATATCCCACAAATTCGGAGCCAAAGTGTTTTTTGAGTTGCAAACACGCTACGGAAAATCAATATTTGTCATAGCTGAACAGCTGTCTCCAGTAATTTCGAAAACGCTTTTAGACAAAGAAAAGTTTTGTAGATATTAAGTATTTTGTGAACATAAATTCAGTGTAAGCTTAAAAAACAAATATACACGATAACAGAATTCTAACTTTACTGGACGCCACGCCATACCCGTATAATCAGGCTTTGATGCCCAAAAGTATCATACGAGCTAAAAAGAATAAATGACAATTTCGTAGAATTATACTGCAAAATTTTATTCAATACACCTGAGGTTTTTCGGCATACAGTGCCATCTCCAGACGCATAACGAACCTTCACCAAGGAAACTACAGATACTTGACAAGGAAGTACAACTAAAAGCAAATAATACATTAATGGGAGCAACATGATGGTTTTAAATAGGGAATAATCTAAATAAACTACCATGCACATGCAAATCAACAAGCGATAAGGAATAAAGCGATAAAAGAGAAAGAGATACAATTTTGCAGTATAATGGTACGAAATATGTATTTTTCCTCTTAAACCTAGTTTCATAAAACTGCTGCCCTTACCGGCGTTTTCAAAATTCTTGGAGGTAGGCTATTCTACTAGGACGAATTTTTATTTTCCGTCGTGTTAGGAACTCAGCGAACACTTTGGTATGGGATCCATGGGGTATTATCCTGGAAAGCCTTCAAACAAAATTTAATTTGCTGTACACCTTCACGAGTCGCAACTAATCACTGTTCACGCAAAAGCCACTGGCTGGAGACTGACGCCGTCGCAGTCGTGAATTCCAGAATGAGATTGTAACGGCCAATGCGCGTTGATGATGCGCAGAAAATTATAGCTCTGTTTCTTCTTAAGTATCAAAAATCTGAGTGGAAAGTATCTGTCCCGAGCATATAGCTGTCTTTCCTGGAGCTATCCTGCCTGGAGCATCGAGTGACAAAATTTTGCGGTGAGTTAGATAGCTCGCTCTGGCATGGGAAGCTCCTTGTAGCATGCTACAAGGAGCTTCCCATGCCAGAGCGAGCTATCTAACTCACCGCAAAATTTTGTCACTCGATGCTCCAGGCAGGATAGCTCCACAATATTTCACTCAGGCCACTCAGGCCAGAATAATTTTTAACAGTGTAGGCAACCCTCGAATGTTCATACGGCGTTCTTCCTTAGCACGGCAGCACTAGCCTCCTCTGCCGTACTGAGGGAAAACGCCGTATGAAAATTCGAGAGTTGCCAAATTTCCTTCCATAAAATGTTCAATTCTACGGAAAGTTATGAATATTTTTCATCTAAATTTTCAGTAACTTCAGATCAAAGTACAAACGAAATTCTCTGAAAAGTTGGGAGAATTTTTTTTTATTTGTATCTCAGAAATGCATAATTTTACAAATACTTTACGAGTCTTATCATTTAAATACGTGTATCATCCATATTATATTAATTTAGGATTCACTTCAACTAAGTGCGTCCCGAGACACGCCGGAATTACCAACAGGTATATCATCGGCCGGGGAGATAAGTATTCATAAAGTTTCCCGGAAATTCATGATTTGCGAAGGGAAATTTGGCAACGTCTGAAGGTTCAAACGGCGTTCTTCCCTAGCGCGGCAGTCTTGGCGACAGATGGAAACTTTACTTTCAGAGATTCAACACTTCCTTATGAGCAAATGGACGTATTACTGCTATAAAGAATCAGAAAGGGTGGGAAAGAAGGAGTGTGCTTGTTGGTTAAGGGCCTTGAGGGCCGTAAGAATTAGAGCACCTATATACGGGAGAGTATTGCCATCTCTGCGCCGCTCTCTGATTGGTTCATCAGTTTTAGACTATCATAGAGCTCCAAAGTTGGCCCATTGTTAACAAACCCGACCCAGAGGAACACGTATTAATGACTGAAAAATGAATGATAATCACACTCAAAGGTTAATTGGCAAGAATATCCATCGAAGTTCAATACGAACCCATTTCAGATGTCGGATATAAAAAAATTTCTTTCATATCCGAGATCACGTGTAGAACTTCGTAGAACTTTTTCGCCATCTTGTTTGCTTGCGCAGAATTTGAACCCTGTCGTGATATACCGCGGATTGGCGCCTTCAAACCTAACTGGGATACTTCACGCATTGCGCAATGCGTGAAGTATCCCTGTTAGGTTTGTAGGCGCCAGTGCGCGTGTCGCGCTGATATTGTTTGTTCCCTTCTTTAAAAAGTTAAACTTGAGGCTACACAAGAGGAAGTTGGCCAGCGTGAAATACATTTAAGCTGATTTAGGTATTCCTGTCCTTTTTTGTCCCATTTTGTTCGAAAACTTGAAGAAAAATTCTCACAAGTTTTTAAGAAAATCCGTATTCCATCAGAGGAAATTGGACAACGTTCGAATGCTCTTACGATGTTATTCCACAGTACAGTTCTACCGTGCTGAGGAAGATCGACGTGAGAGCCATCAGGCGTTGCAAAATTTTCTTTGGTAAAGTACGAACTCCCGGGGAAATTTTTAAATATTTTTCTTCAAATTTTTCGGATAATTTTGTTCGCAATTTTACCTAAAGTTCCTGAAAACTACAAGGAAAAATATTCGCAACTTTCCTAAAAAATGAATATTTTATCCAAGGCAATTTGGCAACACTCGAATGTCCATACGGCGTTTTCCCTTAGCGCGACAGTGTAGCGCTCCCGTGATGTTTGCATGAGAGAACCGTATAACACGGTAGTGTTGTCATCCAATATCCTATAGGATGGGCATCTGTTATCTTCTGTGCCCTCCATTCGTTGGCGTTGCGACGCGGCCAAGGCGTGGGGGGGGGGGGGGGGGGGGCTGTAGCGGGGATTTGGGGGGTGGGGGTGGGGGTTTTCGCTCACCGGAGCCAGCTATCGGCTCGGAATCCGAGCCCTCGGTTCCCCGGTATAAATATTTGCCCTGGCCCCCATTCATAGCCTCCTTCGGCTTCGCCTTGCGAGACGTGGAAGCGCGACGAGGTGAGGCGTAGTGTAGACCCCTCTCCGTAAAGAGTGTCGAGTTTCAACTCTTTCGTGCCAACCCCCTCACTACCCCCTGCCACCTCCCGACCCCTCGATTCTCCCTCTACTGCGTAAAGCACGAGGAAATAAATGTTGAAAAAAGAGACGCCTTTAAAAGAGGGAAAACAGACGGAGACCCTATCGTTTGAAATCGTAGGGAATGGACCACCAGACAAGGTACACATTAAGGCATACTGATTTGTTTCCTCTTAAATTTCACGTAAACACGATTTGCGCATCGAAAGATACTGAAAATAACCCCTGAGATATCAACGTTTGGATTTTTTCAGAATTGGTTTCAGAATAATGTGGATTTCTCGCTCATATGAAAAACCAGAGTTTATTTGAATCAAATAGCGTTCTCAATAAGCGGTATTCCCTCTCACCCGGTGTTGTGCAAAATTGTTAAATTTTAGCCCTCAGATGCCACAGCCGGGTCAAATTGACGCGAGGTTTCCTAAAACCCCGTAAGCCACGAGTTGTATGGGGTTGGTACGTACGAGCTACAGATATAAGTCCACAATAAATCGTAAAATAAAAGTACGACATCGAATTGAAATAAAAGAAGAAAAAACGAGTGTCAACACAGTCGAAGATGGGACAGACGTATTCGGGCCTCCTCTTTCAACTTTTCTGCCGAGTCTCAGAGACACCCTATCATCAGCATAGAGCGAAGCATTGCAAATTTACAACTCGCGCCTTGGCGCCTTCAATTTTGCAGATGCAGCACGGACATCCATCAAGTACGAATAGTCGTATCTCTGCGCCGTCATCAACGCGCGTCCGTTCCCTTGCTTTATTTCCAAGTTATGTTGTTTCCGTTTGTCTCATTTGTGATTGTGCTTTAAGAGTTATTTGAGCAACATAGCCGACGATAGGAGAGACAAATTTGGGCCTTCTTTTTTAATTTTTCTGCCAAATCTGAGCGACACCTCGTAAGCAGTATAGAGCAGAGCATTGAGAAATCACGCGCCATGTCATCTTATAAATACTTTTCGCGCTATCAGCTTTTTACCTTTCAAAAATGAAAAAAAAAAACTCAAAGCGGAACTACTTTTTGTATTTTCGCACACTCGACGCCGAATCATCACTGTTTCGTTTATTTATTCAATAACGCTAAGTCGCAAAATTTTTGGTGGATGGACTGACATTCTTATAAACAGTTTTCGCACGTATTCTTCAACTGCCGAATTTCCAACGATTTAAAGGTTTCATCTGCAGATCAAAGACGATTTGTTATTCTTTTCATTCACTTGCTATGTTACCTATTTATCCCAGATCTGCTCTCGTTCAGATTGTAAATGGAAGGAAAAGGAAAGTACCTCCAACGAATTTGGAGAGGGACTAGGGCAAGTCAACAGTCAACACACTCGCAGACAAGACGCTAATCAAAACGACCGAAAGAAGCCTCCAGCCGCTTGAACATGCTACTCACGTTCTCATCGAGCTTCTATTTTAACTGTCGCCCTCCACAGTGCCAACTTTCTCACATAATCAATAAACATCAAGTAGGATCTCCGCATTTTGATGGACGAGCTGACAGCACCGATGTCGTAAGGTGCAGGCGTAAGCAGCATCGCTTTCTCGAAGTTGGCGAAAAAACCTTCACGATGTTCCGCTTGGTTTTATCAAATTCGCTGACTGCCCATATACAGTCTGCATAGTAAATTCCTCCACCTTCCGAAAACGAGTTCAGCTGAGCTACCGACCTGAACATCCATCAAGTTGATCGCTTGCCGAAGATCGTCTGACTAGTAACGAGGCTTCTAACAATATCCCTCTCCGTCAATCTTCTCTCTTGGCAACATAAAAAAAGAAGCTACTGAGTTTAGAGGATAGTTCAAGGACCCCTATCTCAATTTTTAACCTTTTTGATCTACACTGAAGTTTACAACGTTGCTTGCCTGACGCAAGGGCACATCTCAATTATTATATAAGCCCTTGGAAGCATAACATCGTCAGAACCCTGTCGTGATATACCGCGCATTGGCGCCTTCAAACCTAACATGGATACTTCACGCATTGCGCAATGCGTGAAGTATCCCTGTTACGTTTGAAGGGGCCAGTCTGCGTGTCGCGCTAATGTTGTTTGCTTCTTTCTTAAATAAGTTAAACTTGAGGCTACACAAGAGGAAGTTGGCCAGCGTGAAATACACTTAGGCTGATTTTGGTATTCCCGTCCTTTTGAATCACAGATCCTATCTGTGACTTCACAATCTTCTCCCTTGGCAACATAAAAAAGTGGCTACAGAGTTTGGAGGATAGTTCAAGGACCCCTATCTCAATGTTTAACCTTTTTGATCTACACTGAAGTTTACAACGTCGCGTGCCTCGGCGCATCACAATTATTACATGAGCCCTTGGAAGCATGAAATCGTCAGAACCTCAAGACTCATCTCAAATTCAGCTACGCCTCTATATTAATAGATTGAAGAAATATGCAAAGGTAAATTTTCAGGTGAGGGGCTTAGAGGACAAGGCGCATAACTGCAGTTTTTGAAAAATTGAGATATTAATGATTTCAAGTAAAACTTGCCTTAACGCATATTCTATGAAAAATGCGTTCCCAAATTCCAATTTTTAAGCATCAAAAAGTTATTTTGAACTTACTCTCCACCTTAAGGATCCATGTAATTTCGAAACTTCATACACGTATTTTCAGAAATAGCAAATGCTGCACTTATCGCCTTGTCTTCCAAACCTCTCAAGTGAGGAAGTAGGTGTTCAATACTTTGTTGTGAACGATTTCTCCCTTCTCATATATTTTATTAACAGCTAGGGGGAAACGCAAGTTCCAAATAATTTCAGTATTCAGTGTATGAATACAAGGTATTTTTTTGCTGACACCTTGAGCGAGATTATTGGTCAGAAAAATGTACTCGAGAGGCTCAACAATATTTAACTTAATAGCCATCAGACTGACTGCAAATTTCAAAACCCCCCGAGCAGGAGATGGCCTCAAATTGAACCACTTATCGACAAACAATATCCCTAAACACCCCTTTCCCCTACTCTTGGTTCAGACACCGGAAATATTTATCTAAAGAACAGCGCCAGTAATAAGCATTCGGATAAAGATCAAAGACGTTCAACGAGATGGTTACCGGAGGTAAGGAAAAGGGCGCGAGAATCGGTGCGCACAGTTGTCAGATCTCCTTTTTCCGCGGGTATTTTGCCCGGAGGCAGTGCTGTATCCGGCAAGCAGCCCGTCTAGAGTCTAGTTTCTGGGAACCCACCCAAGGGATCAACCCGCCCAAAGCCATAACGCCGGAGCAAAACTGTGGGGCACACGTGCAGTATTTCAGCCGCAAACAATAAGACAGATCAGCCGAAACGGGGCACAAATGAACCACGACAACAAACCGAGAATGTAATAGAGCAATTAATAACAAGCATGATGCACGAGCCCTGCTGCCAAATTGGGCAATTTTTGGATTTAAATAAATCTAGTCTATCAAATGGACCGAGTTCATCAGAAAGTAACCAACCCAGATTTTCGAAAAAAATGAGTTACGAATGCTTTTGAGTTCCTCTAGTTATATATTTTTTCCCGCTGAAAACTGAAAGTCGAAAAAAAGAATATTAGTTTGTGAAAAGAGGAGTTAACGTTCACTTTCTACATTGAGTCTCATGGAGAAATAAAACTTCAAAGCTTTTTTTCTCAGTTTTAACTTGGTGTGGTTTGGTTCCATTCTGATAAACTCGGTCCAAATAGGAAACGAGCACTTTGGAAAACAAGAGATCTAGCTGCTTGTTACAGAATTTGGCGGCAGCTGCTGCGATCAATGTCATGAAATTACTTCATCGATTAGACGACCGTTTTAGGTCTTAAAATTTCAAGTCTGCTCCACAGGCTACAGATTTCACCACTAATGATGTAGAATAAGCCAGTTAACCCTTTGTTGCACGGTGGTATACATGTCATACCACTTCGGTTTTTAATTTTTACAGCGCTGCCAATGTGATGAGCGGACTCAACTACTGAATCATTGGGTCCAATATACCTCTGGTTATCATTGCTAAATGGTATGACCATTCATTTTTACAAAATGACATGGCTACAGCGTATTGTATGTCATGAAAACCCGGTATTTTAGGTTATGTCGGATCCGCATTGTTTTTCTTCGAGTCGTGTGTGAAAAATAGGTGTTATTTTTTAGATAAATGTGATTCTCTAATCTAACTAGCCGTAATTTACTAGGTGCATTGCAGTTTTTACTTGATTTTTCATTTTGGTCGATTTTCTGAGCTGAAATAAAGTGGTATGACAGTTATACCACCGCACACACAGCATTTTGTAGATAACTCAATTTTCTGTGCATTCTCGAGGAAATCTTTCTCCCCGTTTCAAGTTTTGATCCCAATGTCACTCGAGAACCGACATTTCCTTGTCCTAAGCGTATTTCTCGGGTGAAGGGTGAAGCTACTACCTCTCAAATTCAGTCGCCATCTTGGATTTGGGGCACCCTCTTTGACCGGGGTTTTTTCATGACTGCATGCTTGTAATGTGCGACTAAAGTGATATAAGAATTGAAATCTAACTTGTCTAATCACATAAAATCCAAAAAATGCTCCCTCCTACCTTTCAAAATTGGCAGCCATCTTGGATTTAGGGTACCCCTTTGAAAAGGAGGCCTTTATGACTTCATATATGAAATTCACAACAAAAATCTTATCAGAATTGATATCTGATATTGATATCAGATGTCTGATCACGTAAGAATTTAAAAAAAACACCCTCCTGCCTTTCAAATTTGACCGCCATCTTGGCTTTTGGGACACCCTCTTTGACCGGGGGGGGGGGGGGGGTTGGTTGGTGGGGGTGTTATGACTTTATATATAATGTGGGTGACCAAAGTGACATTGGAATTGATACCTAACTTGCCTAATCACTTATAATTTCAAAAAATGCACCCTCCTGCCTTTTAGATTTGGCCACCATCTTGGATTTAGGGTACCCCCTTCGACCGGGAGGCATTTATGACTACATATAAAATTTACGAAAAAAGGTACATCAGAATTGATATTTCAGGTGTCTGATCAAGTAAAACTTTAAAAAATACACCTTGCTGTATTTCAAATTCGGCCGCCATCTTGGATTTGGGGCACTGTTGTGGATTAGAGGGCTTTTATGACTTCACATTTGAAATCGACGACCAAATTTACATCAGAATTGATACCTCACTTGCCTAAAAACGTAAAATTTTTAAAAAAAATGCACCCTTCTGCCTTTCAAATTTAGTCGCCATCTTTGATTTGGGGCTTTTTCGTTGACCGGGGGGCTATTATGACTTCTTATATGAAATTCTGAATCCTTATATGGAATTTTGGACCAAAATTTCATAAGAATTGATATCTCACTTGCGTAATCACGTAAAAATTTACAAAATGCACCCTCCTGCCTTTCAAAGTCAGATATATTGAATTCGGGGCAGTATCTTTGACTGTGGAGGGGGGGGGGTGGCTGTTCTGACTTCATACATTAAATCTACTACCAAAATGACCCAGAAAATGATACCTCACATGCCACTCTTTATTGACCACAAATATTCTTTAGTTTTTTCCTGCCCCCCCTCCCACAAAAAAATAAGTTTCCCCTGGAACTTCAAATATACACCCCTTTTTCTTTTTCTTCTTTTCCCCCATTCCTTCCACCCTAATTCTGTGTAGTCACAAAGTTTTTGGATTTTGACCTTTTTCATATTAATTTAAAAAAAATTTTGCTTATGTTTGAAATTTCAATTTTGATTTTTTTTTTATATTTATTTTCATCTTGACTGCCGTTCTCCACTCGCTGGAACCCCCCCCCCTCCCCTCCTAAACCTGACCCAAAAATGATATATGTGATAATCGATATTACTAAAATTAGAAAGTTGAAATCATACATACATACAAATGTACTCTATGTACTAAAATCCAATGTGGTCAGCAAAGTGGTATGACAGTTATACCACCGCACAATGACAAACCTGGAACGTCAGTGTGCGGTGGTATGACAGTTCTACCACTTTTCCTACCCCTACAGAATTTTTCAGAAGGGATGAAAAAAAATTTTGAAGCGTTTTATGTGCTTATCTTTATCATTAAATTTGAACCATAACATTTTTTTTAAAAAAATGAATTTTTTTTTTTCCGTGCAACAAAGGGTTAAGTACAGAGCGGCAAAAATCCATGTTTATGTATGATTGCAGGTGATAAATTGGTAAAAAAAATCAAGAAACATGCTAATATACAGAGTTTCTACCGGGAAGTTAAATAGTAATAGAGATATCACATTTTAAAAGCACAGAGCATTACGAAATCCATCGCACTGGCCATCCATGATCGACGTGTTCCTTACACCATGTCTTTACTAGTGATATAGGTTAAACTACCAGAGAAAATTAAATGTGAGCTTCAGTAATGAACGAACCTTAAATGAAAGAAAACATGGAAACCTATGCAATACCAAGGAGGCTAGCATAACCGTCTGAAAAGCCCTAAGGAATTTCTATGATTTGAGAACCATAAAGTGAACACAATACACAAGTGCAATCAGGATTAAACCTAAAAATTCTTTTCTCTCTCTCTTCTTTTCTTTTCTTTTCTTCTCTCTAAACTCTTCGCTTTGCCACTACCAAATTGAGGCCAGCAATGGAGCGTATGCTTGGAAGGAGCAGTACTTGTAATGCGACTATTTTAACTTCCTTGTCGTGGTGGAAGTATCGCAGGATTTGAAGGCGATCTTAATGCTGGAGCCCGATGAGATGCTACCGCGGCAATGCATACCGTAAGAGTAGTTTCTTTTTGTTAATTATCTTTTAATTTTTCTCACTTTACCTCATTGTTCACAGGTGCGTCAATAATTTGCTGATGACTTTATTCACACGATGTCAAACTTGGACATTTTGCAGATGAAAGAAGCTATTAGCATTGCCATGTTGGTATTTATAAGATTATGAGACTCTTAGTTTTATTATAAAATAACTGAAAGTAGATCAATAAACACATTTCAATGATGTTCTCTCGATAAAATTAATATTTTTGGTAAAACTGAATTAATACCTAAAAAAATTGAGTACACAGTCGTAGCCCTTCAACGTAGCAAGTATATATAGAGAGACGAAAATAAAATTACGCGGACACAAGGTTAAAAACAAAAATTAAAGACTAACTATAGAGACGCTCCGCTCAAATTCTAAGGCAATATCATCCGTAAAAATAAGGAAAATGCTTCCATGATAAAACAAATTAATACTCAAATATATGACTCTCAGCGATGTAAAATAGAATAAGAGAGAACTGGGGCCCAAAACTTGGCATCCACTCGCAAAAAAATCAGGTCACAGCTCAGGCCTGTTTTTCGTGAGTGGACGCCAGGTTGTAGGACCTAGTTCTCTCTCTATCTAGCTTCCGTCGTCCGGAGCCGGGTTTTTTTTTGCAGTTTTCCCATTTGAATAGCTGCAAACTCTTGGATCACTGAGTGAAACATTCCATGCTTTTTTTTTTTTTTTTTTTTTTTTTTTTTTAATTCAGCCTGGTCCACGAAATATTTTCTTCTCTTTTCTGAGTTTCTTTGTTATAAATAGAAGCCATTTAATTTCTCTCTTCTTCTTTTTATTTATTTATTTGTTGTTGTTGCAAGTAATCAAAAACAAACTGAATCACAACGCTAGCAAATTCCTATTACAAAATGCAGCCCGATCGACACCACCATAGCAATTCCTGTGATTGTATTTGCCTACCTCGTCGAGTAGGGACAAAAAAAGGCATTTACTTTTGCAAATCATGGGGATATTTATTTTACTGGATGGTGTTTATCTTGTTATTTGCTTCAACTGGATGAGATTAAGGATAAACAAGTCGTAAACGCCTGCAACTCGGTGCTGGAAAAGCTCGGTCGCAGTAACTTGGGAAAGTTAGTTGTTTTAGAAAAGAGTAGGAGGGGTCTAATTGAATCGGCTCTTGCGAAAGCGTCCGATGTCCGATACAGTTTTTCAGAATTTGAGTGGACGATTTCGTTTCAACTTACAGACACGAGATTGTATAAGACGTTAGAAATGTAGACAAAAATCCCCTAAGTATAATTAAATGTTTACTAAAGAGATCGATCTTATTCATCAGTGTCATGGGGCAAGAGAAACCACTGATGCAATTATAAAGCCCCGTATTGGAAAACGGACGTTTTCACAAGAGGCAACTTATTTGGTGTTGCGGATCTAAAGAAGATCGAACGTTACATGTGAACGTCATTCTTGAGGATTAATTGAGATGTTTTACATTCACAAATTAAATAAATAAATAAAAGGCAAATCAATGGACGAGTAAAAATAAATATGATAATAATAAAAAGCTACTTAAGAAATGCTAATATTTGCATTTGTAAAATTGGACCAACTAAGGATTAAGTACTTAATGAGGTAAAAAAAATGTATTGCCGCTCTTTCATCCAGATCAGAAAAGGGAGATACTTTATAATGTATCTTGCCTTGAAAAAATACATTGTCCCGATTTCCCTGCTATACAACGAAACAAAATTGAAAAATCCATCTCTCAGAATGAGTGAGCACTTTTGAAGTCGAGAGCTGATATTTTTGAAAAATATGAGACCTGTACTTTGGATTTTTTTTAAATAGAGGAGAGTTTTGTATTTTTTTCCAGTATACATCTTTTATTTCTTTATATTTCATACTTTTTTACTTTAACTTTTAGGAAACCTGCATGTTTTGATGCAATCTGGCAGCGATTGAAGAGCGGGTTGTGGGGTCGGAGTGTGTGAGATGGAGTTTTGAAACCCTCTAAAGTGACAAGTGAATAGGATGCACACAAGTAGTGGCTACTCGGAGGAAACAACGACTATAAAATTGCTCAGTAAACCATCGCACAATGGTTGCTCTTCAAAGATTAAATGAAAAACCTTGATAAACACAAACAAAATAAGTAGGATCGGTAAAAGTCACGGGGTATCTCAAGCAATAGTCTTACAGCTCACTTATCATAACGAGTCTATTACATAATGTAAATAACATGAGAAAATTTTGATGTGAAAATTGCACCGAGGACATAGAGGAAAGGCAATGGGGTATAATTCAAGCAGTCTCTCTCAGTTTGAATCGACCTCGAGAAACTTATGAAAAAAATTTCAGGCTCCCAAAACTCTGCTTTCAAAGCAGTCATCCTCTCAAACTGAGAGGAGTACACAATACACGTCCGTATTGCAATTGCTCAACATATTGAAATTTTGTATGAGGTTTGGGATCAGATTTGGAGATTTGGGAAGAAACAGGAAATCGGCATATCGGCAGTTTCTTTCGAGCTGCTCCGTGTTTTTCCATCTACAGCATTCTGGAGAAATTCTGTGCCGTGGAGGATTATTGGAGAGGGCAGCATTATCCTTCACCATCACACGTCACACTTGAAGCTTATCATTCAATATTTCACATACAGTATTATTGATGGTTATTTTTACAAAACTACAGGAAATACGTAAATGGATAAGTTAAAAACCATCCGTGTCGGAAAAATAATATTTTCAAATCCAAAAAAAAAAGTTTTCTGATCTACAGAGAACCACTGTGCAACGGGATCTACTCCGTAATGAAATTCGAACTACAGTCAACTTACAGTCTATTCGAGAAAACCGGATGCGACAACGCCGCGTCGGCCGTCCAGAACAAAGAGACAGACCGGAACGCGACATGTAGTTTGTCCGCGTAAAACAATAAAACAACAATACCCCTATGACTTTGTGGTACACGAATTAACTCCCATCTCTGCCCTTTGCGGGGACGAAAAATAAATACATAAATGTTTATTAAAAAACATTCTGGCTATGGCACCGGAAACCTCGGAACATTCTCTGAAAGAATTTATTGCTTTCAACATTATTTTCAGCTGTGAGTTTCGCAGAAAGGTGAGAACAGGATTTGCAGCGGAATGCAGTATGTTCTATCTGTTTCCACCAAGAATCCCTTGACAACTTAGATACTTCAGTCTTTTAGAGTCGACCGTCCACACATCACTTCCGTATGTGTAAACGCATGCATCTTTTCATATAATCAGTATTGAAGTCAATTTCAACCGCAAAAACCGTTATTTCATGCCTTAGCTTCTTAAAGAAATGCAGTTCTGTGAGTTGGGACACATTTTTTGTTATTATTTTACGCGGACCAATTCCATGTCGCGTGCCGATCTGCAATATTTGTTGCAATCTAGGTTTTAGTTGAAAAAACAAAAATCGCATCTTACACAACCTTACGCTTACTCTAACCTGAAATCTTGCTACACTGTGTTGTATCACTGAAACTGTACTCAGATATTTCGTTTAGAGGGAATACAAAATGAAGGACGCAAAAAGCACATCCTTTATGTTCCACAACAATTTGCTTCCTATCTGCTGAACTCGATTCAGTTTGTCTTTTTGAAAGGACACATCATGAATGTTAAAAAAATGTGGCATGACTGTGTTAAGAACTTTGAAAGGGCGGCACCCCGGAAATAACCTATTTTTTCAACGTGAGCTCTACCAACTCTTTCAGGGTGCAATTAACAGTCTAATTACCAAATAAATCAAAAAAGCAATCACTCCTCGTGTCAAGGAGTTCACAGCGGGCAGGAGACATCGAGAGAAGATGCTATTTACACCGACGAGAAGGAGGGACTGCTGGGGCACATTCAAAGGGGGTGGCTTTGGGGGGACTGTGAGGGAAAAGGGGCACCGGTTAGTGGGTTCGCTCGATTGTTCCGCTCATATTTTATTCCTCGGTTAACGAGATCATTTTTGCCGCCGCTCCTCCTCCATAATAATTCTCAGGCTTATGGCTGTCGGTGCACCGGGGGAAAATCATTTATAACGATATGCCTGCATATTTAATGACCCCCTTCAAAATTTGTCCACGCGCACCCTCTCGTGCCCCACCCATTCAAAATTCCGTCGTCACATCAGCATCTTTTCACCGGAGCTAAATCACGGTCCGGGCTCACGAATTTTGTGGAGTTGGAGGTGCTCGAGATTCTTGGAGTCCCTGCATGGAGAGAGATAATTCGAGGGGATTGGAGGACAAGGCGCATAAGTGCAGTTTTTGAAAAAATTGAAATATTAATGATTTCAAGTAAAACAATTCTTAAAGCATAGCCTGTGAAAAGTTCTGTCCGGAACTCCTACTTTTAAGCATCAAAAATTCAGTTTGAACTTTCCTTCCGCCGTAAGGATCCGTGTAGTTTCGAAATTTCAGACACATATTTCTCGAAATATTAAAAACTGCACTTATGCGCATTGTCCTCCAAGCCCCTCATTTCTACTTTTGTAGCAGGGTAAGTTGCGGGCTGCTTTCCGATTGATCTAAAAGTTTTACACTGAAAAACAAGTATAGTTTGAGGTGCGATGTTATAAGTATGATAATCACCAAGAGACACTTTATGGAAGCAAACGCCGTAACTCTAGTCGTATTCACCAAAAGTATGATGGATGGTACTGGATGCATGGTTATCTTCACCCTCCGATATCACCATGCTAAAAAAGAAGTAGACTCATGATAGTGTTTACCTTACTTTGTCGTTTCCCTCACGAAAAAAGTAACTAAATTCCAATGTTGCCAAAATTTCCTTCGCAAATTGTATTTTTACCAGGAGAATTTTGGGAATTTCTGAAAAACGATTTTACTGATTTTTTTTTCTGCTTTCATGCAAAAATTAGACAACCTTTGGAGGAAAACTATAAAGGTACATTCTTCTAAAAATTGAATGCGTGCGAGTCAATTTTACCACCTTGGAATGGAGTTACGCATTGGCGGATCCAGCATATTGGCAACATTGTCTTGCCTCCATTTAAACACATGGAAATTTATCGATTCTTGGAGGGGCCAGGTGCACCGAAAATAATCGATTATTTAGCATAGGTTTGAATGGAGAAAATCTGGTGTTGCCAAAGTGCTGGATCCGCCTCTGGAGTTATGTTTTTCCGTCCGGGAAACAATGACTTCTGGTAAAAGTTGCCATATTTTTTTGTCAGAGTTCTTTTTCGTGGATCAAAATCACTTAACGAAAATAGGGAAGGGTGACATTTGAAAAAAGAAACTTCTGTAGCGTGTGTAAGTGAACAAGGAAAGATTCAGGATAAAAGGAAATGAGTGCGGTTGAGGAGAAATAACAAGAGAGGGGGATGAGGTGGAGCGGGGTTTGATTCGATGATCAGTTCACCCACGAAGGCCAATTCGGTGGCTTGAAGAGCTGATCCGCTGTAAAGAGCTAAGAGAAAATTGAGGAGGAAAGCGATTTAAAAAGGAATAAAGGAAGTGGCGATAAAAGGAGCTGTTTATTTTCCGAGACATAAGATAAAAGGACCAAAGTCACACTGATGAGCAGACTAGAGGGGATTTCGGCGGGTTTTTATGGGCGGAGGGGGAGGAGGGGGAAGCGCGGGGGTGAAAAGTAGCGATTAAGGAATCCTCGTAGTTGCGATAAGAAGCGAGCTCCGGTTCCTAGGATCCTCCTAATATCCAATTGGGCTCCTTTTTTTCCTTATAGGAACTGTGCTCGAGCGAATTTAATCAAAAGGAACTACTATGAAAAACGCATAACCAATGTGCATAGTTCCTTTAGATTTAATCCATTTGTGCCGAGTTATTTTTAGTATGAGTCTCCAGAAGAGAAAACCGACGACGCATGAATCGCTTTCGATAGTGGATCGATGTATCATTTGCTTCAAAACAATAGAATACAAGCAAGGGAAAGTACGCGCGTTGATGACGACGCGGCGCAGAGATACAACTATTCGTGCTCGGTGGATGTCCGTGTGACATCTACAAAATTGAAGGCGCTACGGCGCAAGGCATGAATTCGCAACGCTCCGATCTATGCTGCTAGTGAGGTGTCCCGCAGATTCGAGAGAAAATATTTTAGAAAGGAGCCAAGAATACGTGTCTCCTATCTCTGGCTGTTTTGACACTCGATTTTCTTTTTCTTCAGTTTGATGCGATATTCTTTTTTTAGGGTGTATTTTTAGATCTACATCAAAAGCTCCTATGTATCGGCCTCATAGGCCCCAGAGGCGTAGGGTCAATTTGACCCGGCTCGAGATTTTTAGGGGTAGTCGTCCAAAACAAATAAAAGAGAAACAAATAAAAAAAATTGAATAACCCAAATTTGATTTCTTCTTTTGTATTTCTATTTGATGTTTAACTCTTTTTTATACGATACATTTGTAGACCTATATCTATAGCTCGTATGTACCGGCCCCCTATAACCCGCGGACCACGTTTTTTTTAACAAGTCTTCGGTCAATTTAGGGGTCAATAAAGGGAATGGTATAGCTGTATCTAAACCTAACTCAAAATGAAATTGTCAAGAAAATCTACCCTCACACCGTTTGAAGATGAAATTTTGAGCTGATACTGCACATCGCACATATCCTTTGAGTATTGTACAGCATTGAGTATTGAAAAATAATGATTTTTCACCTTACTCACTAATTTTTGCCCCTATAGAAAATTCATCCACAAACAATATAGCGCAATTATTTGAAAGCGCATCTCGAACCGTCGATATAAGAATCTCCCGTATGCATTGACAATAGCCTATTTCCTACCTTCGGAACGCGGCTGAAATATGAAACCAAGGGAAAAAAGTTAAGAGCACAAGTAGAAAATCGAACGGAGCATAACTTCAGTTCCGAAGAGAATTAAATTTAAGATGGCGAACTGCCGATGCAGCACAGACACATCCAACTTGGAGCGCGCTTAAGAGGAGCCAAATATGGGGGTAAGTTACCACAAGCGCACAAAAGATCCGGTACTCATTGCAGAAAATTGAGCTATTTCTGCTCAATTTCGAGCAACACCGAGCTGAGCATCCTCACGTGTTCCGACTGCTCCACGTTCCTAACCTCTTTACGAAAGCGGGCGCAGAACGTGCGTGGAGCCCGAAACAGCGTGGTTTGGCTGCTCAGGAATAAGTACGATGTTTCCTGTTTCAATTAAAGAAGAAGTAAAGGACTTCGCTAACGCTCCCGCCTTATTCCGATGCAGCACAACAGCTGGAGCTCTGAGTGATTTTGTGCGACCAACTTCCACGTTGCCACTCTCAGAGTTGCGACTCACTTCGCAGTGAGGGATTTTTCGACGGGATAGAATACATTTGAATCGAGTTCAATAGCAAGAGATCAAGGGATTTTTCTTCTTTCTTACAAAGAAGTGGTTTATCTGAACTTTAACTCTAACTCTCAAAACTTTAGATTTTAATTTCAATAAAGGATGAGAGCTCTTTCTCTTCGAATCCAAGAAAAATAAGTCACGTTTGCTCTAAAAACATTATTTTTGTTCTCAATGACTCTTCTCTTCTGCATCCGAGAGAAACCAAGTCAATCTGAGATGAGGGGGCTAGGTTACTGCAGTAGATTCCATCCTCCATCTCAGATTTTCTATCGGTGCAATCAACTCAGCACACCAAAAACCACATCCCTACCAGCCACCCAACAAGCACATACTATGATTGCCAAAAAATATAGCCCCTTTCCATTCTATTCGATCCATTTCCTTTTGTACTTTCATTTTTTCAGTAGAGATATTTTTTATTTATTCTATTTTTTTATCTTTTCTGCTGCTTCACTTCACCGACATCAAAAATATCGAGACCAAAGCAAAAGGACAGGCCTTGCTTCAATATTCGGGGGTTCAAAGGGTTGCATGATAATACCAGACGGCTAAATCCCTTAGCCACAAGACGGCCCAACACCAAAGAGTGCCTCGCTCCTCCTCGGATCCGTTTTGCGAGCCTCTAGGCTGAAAAGAGCCAGCTCATATAGGAAATATATCCTATCAAAAGCATCAAAAATGATAAAAATCGGCACAATAGACCGTTCGTATATACTGTGACAATAGATTAAGCATTAATAGCCTGTGACGCTGAATGTCTCAAAATATACTAACTAACTAACTAACTATATTTTTAAAAATTTACATTATCGTTTAAATGAGAGAATTCACAACTTTATCACTTAATATAAAAAAAAACCTGGATCGCATTTCTACAATCTAAATAGAACGCGGGCTCATGTAGGGTCTATCTCTATCACCTGTCGATAAACACAGGTAACATGGGAATCGGGCCCAAGAGAACGGTAGAACGAACTGTGAAAAAAAATAGAAATGGAGGGTCAGAGAGCCCTCAGTAATGATTCACCTCGGAACCAATATGTACATTTGCTAGTTTTCAACTGAATTTCCCTTACCTGCCTGTATGCTGGAAGCACTCGGTTATTGCTACTTATTCGTCAAATCACAGAGAGGTCGCTATGCACCAATTTGATCTCAAAATAACTCATAGAATATGAGCTGCGACAAAACTATAAAGGAGAGTACTCTTATAGCACAGGTAATATCTACACGAAAAGGTAACGAGAGAGAGGCAAATATCCTGAGAGTGAATTCTCTGTTGACAAAAATGAAATACAGCTGCGTCCTTTGAAAGGGAAATTTTCTGAGCGACGAATAAAATTTCAGCTGGGAGTTGAATCATAAATCTGGAGGGAGGAGGAAAGTACGAGACATGAGAATATAATGGGTAGAGAATTATTCGATTGATTCTAGACAGTGCAGCGCGCGGCGTTCCCAGGATTTGTCAAACTGCACCAAGGTTGCCGTCACGTGCACTTTTGCACTATCTCAGCACTGCATTTGGACGTATTCCTATCAAACGGAACTATGTGTATTAAGACATGAGCCCCGTTATGCATGCATTCTTACGGGTCTCAGGGTTCATGTCCTAATGCACATAGTTCCGTTTGATAGAAATACGTGCATTTATGAGATTCATGTGGCGGGAAATTTTTTCGGAGAAATTTCACGGCACAATCGGGAGTCCCTCAGTCATACTTCGGAAAAATAAATCGCAAAAATGGAATAGCCTAGAGAATCAAAATTATTACTCTTACATTTCAAATGGTTCATTTACTGTCATTACAGCACTCAATCGTTGCAATGTAATAGAACCAATATTTAATATAAATAAAAAGCCACATTTTATTTCGAATTTTTCATATTAGCCCTCTATAGCATGAATTAAGTTTCGGAATTAAGTTTAAGTTAACGGGACACAATGCCCCCATTTTTTGCTCGAAATTTTGGTGATCATTTTTCCAAAAATGGAAAGATTGAAGAAAATTTGCAACATCATGTCTCAGTAAAATAGTCCCATTTTTAATAAAAAACAACAAAAAAATGTTTTATTACGCACAAGTAACAGCATGTCATAGAGGGTTAAGTCCATGAGAAAATTCTTCCGCGAAGGTGTCACGTCAAAATCTACTAATCTTAGATTCGAATTCCTCTTTGAAAACCATTGGAGAATCATGTATCACACATCACAGTATCACAAGGGGGACACACGTCTATTGGTCCCGTAGGTTTGACGTGAAAGGTCACTCAGTGCACCAAAAAAAGTCAGGAAAGGGCCAGGAGTGGAACAGATAACAGAGAAATCAAATCTCGAAAACTAAAATGTAAATCTCTAAGCGCCGGCGCTTTCGTAAATTCCTAAGCGATTGTGGATTGACACAAAGGAATTGGAGGTATTACCAGATAGACCGGTAGGGGACGCGCGATGGTCCTTCTATGAAAAAAGCAGGAAGAAGAGGGGAAAACCTCGGCGTGTGGATCACTAGTGTGCCGCCAGAGAGCGCTAATCGTCAGAGAGTAAATGAAATTGCATATTATTTTCTATTTGATAATGATTTAGGTTCGGTTTATGGCTGATCGTATTAAACTTCTGAAAAGTTTCATTATTCTAAGGTAAGTCTGTTAATTATTATACTTGCCAGCGGAAGAAAAATAATTTCTTTTGGGAGGTGTTCAAAATTACATAAAACAGACAGAAAGGGAGAAATCAGGGACAGAACTTTTCGATAGTGACTGATCTCTGCTTTTATCCTTTTCCCAGAATTCGTTAAAAGTCCGGCAAATGCTCACAAACCTAGTGAAAAAAGAATAGATAGGAGACAAAGAAAAAAAAGTAATGTAACCTCCTATCATTTTAAAATATACAAACAGCGAAACTAATCTACATTTTTTTTTAGAAAATATAATTAAACTTATGTGTTGACGAGAACCTGCCATCAAAGACCCACAGAACAGATAAATTGACCTAATAGTAAGAAATGATACAATTTTACAATGAGCAATATTTGATACAATAAATGAGAGTCACTAAAAGCAAAATATGACAACGCTGCTAGAAAAATTAAAGCGAGTTATGTATTAAATATTGAGAACTTTTTGATGAGCAAGAATGAAAATCTTCATGAGACTCATTGACATTCATTCTGCAGGTTCACAGCAATATTTATGTAAGTTCGCCATTCATCCATTCAACGAAACAATGAGTTTTTATCCACATTTTCCACTCGCTTCCGGCTGAAGTTCCAGCCATTGAGTTAACGAATTAATTCTGACTAACTGTCTACATGAAGTGTTTGATGAATGATGATGAGAAGAAGCTATCGCAAGGACATTTTGCTTATCAAGATTGGGCAATTTACCTTAGAATTAGGCCTCTGGACGGCCCGTGAGAGCATAAGTGCCGTTATTGATCCCGAAGACCGGGCCTATAATCAAAGAAAAGACATCATGTAATTCCGTTGCCGAGACAGATTTTTAGCCATATTCTAGTTCCAGCGTCGGTTATCTACATGAATTTGTACATTATGTCTAGATCCGCTGAAAATAGTTCGTATAGAAGTTTTCCTCGTGTGTAATTGAAAAAGTTAAAATATATTTTTTCTTATTACAAAGAAAGGGAGTAAATCTAATCGGCTGAAGCGATATTGAGTTTTCCTCCTCTCCAAACGAAAGATAATATTATGCCACACCTGCCAATGGTTATTATAAATCTTTAATGGGTTTTCCAAAACTAACTCGATTTCGAAATCATTACGTGGATTGTAATGAATGTCCATCGCCCAAGAAATCAGAAAATACTTACCGTTTTTTTTTTATCGAAATTTTTGTTACAATTGGCGTATTGATGACTAATGTCCAAAAATGGGTACCTTTGATGCGACTTTTAAAAAATGTCTTTCCATGCTTAATTTTTTAAGTAATTTTCTAAAATATTTTTGAATAAGTGAAGAGAATCCACTGAGTTTTTTAAGTAAAGCTGCTCGTCAGTGGTTCAAGGATCAAAAGTCATACATCCTACGCCTGATATCACTTCAAGTAAAAATGAACGCTGCTGCAAAGAACCCTAGTCGCAGTTGAGCAACATTTCGTTGGTTTTTGGTAGAAATATTCATATATTTTTTTCTCAAATGTGACAATATTTGTTCGAATCGGCAATTATGTTAACAGGAGCCCTCGTGTGGAGTCAGGTGAAAGGGCAAAATGAAAAACGGGACAAAATAAAAAAGGAAGGAGACAGTAATAAATGTTCATCATTCAATGTTGACAATTGCAACAAAGGAGAAAAGGAAACAAATTGCGGTATATTAACTTGAGGATTTTGATTCCGTATACCTCGTGCAATAATCTCGGCTCTTCGACTGCGCTCGGTCCCCACCGATACTTACGCTTGGCTCTCATACTACACAGAAAATGTTGTTATTATTATATATGTGCTCTTAGACTCCCCATGAATTTATTTTTTGTAATATTCAGTTAAGAGACCTGCCACGCCGCTTTTCATGATTTTTTCTTTCATTGATAGATGATAGCCTCTAGATGAGCCTACTTTCTTTGAATCGAATAGATGTGACCCAGATTTTTTTTTTTTTTTTTTTTTTTTTTTTTTTTTTTTTTTTTTTATGCAATGAAGTTGGAAATTTTAAGACAACTCTTCCTCCTGAAATAAGTTTCTAGATAGTCGATTGTAATGAGTTTTGGACAGGCGATTGACAAGCTAAAAAAATAGATTGAAAATCAAATTAGCTGCCTCTCAGTTCCTCGAACGGGAACGGAGAATGTCAGCTAAAATTTATTTTCCCGGGAAATTTGACGGGAAAAAACGCACTCATGGGTTTACGTATACCTACAGCAATCGCTCACATTTTGAAGAGCTGCTAGGAGTGTTCCCGGAAAAATTCCCATGGATTTTTAATCCCCATAATGGGCCTGTCACATCTTCTACTTAATCAACACTTTTCAAGGATTTCCTTCATAATTTCCGTCACTGGAAAACCGTCAAGCATTACACAGTTAATAATTTTCGTGTTTAGTCAGTCAGTCTTTTTTGTGTCAGATCAACCCAAAGGATTTGGTTACTCGACACAATTTTTGTTAAATCGACCCAAAATGTAGATCATTCCGAGACATCGAAGTATGACGTAAGCGTCCTAGGTAACTCATGTGCCCTTATTTTCCTCACTATGCTCACTTGCTCATAGGTCGCGACTTGCAAGTGGCCAGCGCATTGGTGTACCCCCCATACGACCCAAGTTCAATCATGGGGACCGGAGCTGATTTTCAACGAGATTGCAAATTTTCAACACAAAAATATGGTCATTTCAACCTGAGGATTCGGTTGATTTGACACAGGAAAAACTAATAATAATAAAACAAAAAAAACCAACAGCTCGTGTGTGCCATTATTAGCCAAAATTGTGTCGTCCTATATTAACACACAATTTTGGTAGCGCGATCGAGCGTACCCTCTAGAAATATTAATTTCTTTTCATTAGTTTCATTTATTTCATTTTTCATCATTAATTTTCTTTCATTTCTTTTTTCTTTCTTTGTGCGGGACGAAAATGGAGATTTTTCAACTCCGATCCGTTCTTTCACAACGCGTTTGTCGGAATAGAATGTGCCTAGTTTGTAAGGAATCCATTTGAGAATTAAGTGGTCAACCGAGCAACTTGGCAACCGCGGCTGTGGGCTTAAAATTGCATCAAACGCGGCTACAGATCGCCGTCCAGTAGTTACGCCTGAACCACTTTCTTCCGGCTAATAGTCGTTGCGTTTTCATTTTTTGTTCCCACCCCTTCACCCTCCGCCTCCTACCGCTCTTGCCCTTTTCTGAGGAAGGAAAGCTCCTCTCAAGCTATGAGTGCTAACGGTGGGGCGGTATGTCTTATCTATCTACTGCCGCGCGGCCCTCGCCTCTCGGTTTCTTTCATGGAAAAAGAGGGAAGAAAAAAAATCCAAACCTGGGCATCGGGTAAAAAAGAGGAGAGATAAAAAGTCGGAATGAAATCAAAGCGACTGTGGACCGCTACCTCAAGAAAATTCTTTCTTACTTTTCGCAATCAGTAAGCCGCATCCGTTGTCTATTTTATTCAATTTATTTACTTTTTATACCTTTCCACTCCGTCGAAAAAGGTAAATATGCATTAGTTGCTACATTTAATAAATGTAGAATAAATTCATTCTTGCTTCTTAGGTCCTCTAGGCACAATTAACCAACAACGCCTAATTGTTAAATATCACTGAAAGAAATAATATACTTTTTCAGCGCTAAGGATGTCAAAAATGCGTCTGGTGATCCCAAGATGTTGCCTTTATTACCCCCGCAGTTAACTTTACATCCTGTAAATGCAAATCCAACGGCGTGGGCAATCAAGTCAGCATCATAGAATCATGACCGGATTTACCTACTTATTGCCGCCCATGAGCCGCCTGTATTTTGCCGCCCTCTTCTCATTCATTTTGAAACATTAATAAAAACCATCAAGTGAACGTGCCGGAGGGAGATGGGTGCATAAGACGCGTTCACTCGTGTTGGTCACATTTTTTGCGTAAGCCATGTCAACACTACTATCAAAAGTTCACGGAACTTCGCGCGAAACTTCAGTTCCGTAAACCTATCTCTGTGTGGACAAGGTAATTTGTAAGAAATGAACTAAAAAATTAAGAAAGAACAAACATAAATGTGGTTTAATAATTTTAACTTCCGCCGCCGCGCCGTGCCGCGCTGACCACACTGTGTTTGGCGCAATGCGTGAAGTATTCATGTAGTCTTGTAGGCGCTGTGCGTTTCACGGCGCGCCGATCGCTGTTGACCGTACTGTGTTTGACGCAATGCGTGAAGTATTTATGCGGTCTCGTAGGCGCTAATATGTGTTACATGCCGACCGCCGCGCCGAGGGCTTCTCCTTTTCATCTCAAGTCTTCGTCATCATTTCTCTCTCTGCGCCGCGCCGCTCCAGGCCAAATTACGTGTTTGGTTTCTTTCTTAACTCAACTAATTAAAGGTGCGCAGTCTTTTGTATCACCGAAATACAGCAAAATTAGAAATTAATGAACTCTCAGGAAATGAGAGATTTTGTCACCTTTTCTTGTTTGTAAATTTATTCTGAATCCGATTTTTTTGTACCTGCATTTAAAAAAAAATTGCAAAATTTGCCGCCCCCTAATTTTGCCTTCATGGGCCGCGGCCCATGTGGCCACCCCCTTAATCCGGCCCTGCATAGAATCATTAGACACTTTTTGGACATCATGTTAATCGTAAAATTGACGCATCACATCTCCCCCACTTCCCCCTTACCGCGGAATTTGGTCATTTTCACCAGTTTTCCCTTAAGCATACCTACAAAAGTTTTATCAAGAACTGAACATTCATACTTCAGACCCAAGACGTGGAATTTTGTATGCGGATATATGCCTTGTACCTGCTTTTCAACCGGTTCCTCAGCAGTCAGTCGGTTAAGTCCCGTGGACCTCAAATAGTGTTCCAAGTGCTCAATTTTAAAATGTTTTCGAAACTTCTCATTTAACATTTTTGAATCTACTGGACCATTCAGCCAACTCTACGGGTTAAAAAGTAAAAACATAAGATCAATTTCTCATTGCAAATTCTTTAAAAAAAAGGGAGGAAAAGAGTCCGATGTTTTATTTCAGTCTGAACATCGTCTACTTTCAAGCGAACGGTGAAAACTAACTATTTGACTCCAAAACATCTGCTGCCTGTGAAAGTATATTTAATGCAAGGTTTGGAAGTTGTTGTTTTTTCAACAGTGGAAGTTTTTGGGTTTAATTTTGGCGCACTCGAAAAAAAACACATCGGATCTAGAGTCTAGACTCTTAAAAACATCGACAAGAAAAAATACCCTTGATTCAATCAGATTTAAGCTTAAATCAAGAACCAAGCCTCTTAAATTTGAGCGGATTTCCTTTTGATTTAACCTTAGATCTGCTTGAATCGAGAGACCCTTTTCTTGTCAATGTTTTCAAGAGTCTGGACTCTAGATCCAATGTGTTTTTTTTCCAGTGCGATTACAGGTATTCCATCCCCCTTGCCTCTACGGATAAAGTACCGATCACGAGACAGTTTCAGACTATGCATGATTTCTTCGGATTTTTGCTGTAAGTATGGCAGTTTTCAGCCGAAATGCCCTCCTCCCCTCCTCCCTTCCTCCCACTCTCTCAACTTCCTCCACTCATAGCATTCCATTTCCCTCGTTTCCTCGATTTGGATTCCTCCCAAATAGCTTTGCTCTTACGATGGTTGAACGAGCTCACCAGCTCTGACAGCGCGCCAGATTCTTCTTTCCTTTTTTTTTGGACTCGCTACGCCCTCTTTGCAGCAACTTCCCTCTTGCCTTTTACCTTTCCCGAGAATAGAATCTTGGTGTGTTTGAATATTCGATCAGTGCCTTTTTTGGACTTAAATAAATAAAACAAGATGCAAGATACATACATTAACACCGTATTTTTTCAATTAGTTTTTTTTTTCTTCTTCCTTGGCGTATCATTGCTGACGTGTTGGCGTCATCGAGACGGATTTTTTCAGCACAAATTGAACCGACAAAAAAATACTTAAAACTACGACGATGAAATGAAAACCGATTGTCTCGAGGAAGAACATCTTAACTTTTAACACTGCGTTTATATTTGTGAATATTAAAACAGATTTGTTTTAAAATCGGTAACACGTAAAAAATACGTTTAATTATATATTTCCACAACGCGATCTGATCGAGTAAGTACAAGCTGTAATAGGGCTTCAGCACTAAATTCTGAAGGTTCTGGTCAATAATATACCTTCTTCCAATTAAAAAAAACAGCGCAGAAGACTGCTCAGAATGAGAAATTCGCAGATAAATTTCGTCGATAACGTCGCTACTGTCATGAATCGTGTCCTCCAAATAATTCAAAGCAACCTTCAAGCAATTAAGCTTCAAAAAGATTACTACGTAAAAAAAAATAATGCGAGGTATAGAGACTGAACCTTTCACGTACCACGACTGCTTGACAAGAGCCAACCTTGCTAGAACTTATCAGATTTGCAATTGAGTCATCTTTCCTGGGAGAATATAGAATAATGAATGTCAATCGTCACACCAAAGAAGTGCATACATTTTTTTTCTGCGGTGTTCTAGAATATATTTCTTATGTGCATCATAAAAACATGAGAAGCTCGTTCAATATAAATTAATTGACTTTTTTTCGAAAGATTATTTTTAATTGGATGGAAAATAATCACGTTATATTCTTCAGTGTTGGAAAGGGGGAGGGGGGTCAAAAAGCATTTAAAAATGCACTCCGTAATATTTAAACCTAACCTTCCGACCATTTGCGACCAAAAAGAATTTTTTCGCTCGATAACCCCCCCCCCCCCCAAAAAAAGAACACTTTCCGTGGTAAGACTAAAATTGCCTAAATTTTTAGGAAGAAGTATATACACATATAAAATCAAGAAAATGTACGTCGTCAGATATGCAAACCTGATGGAGCAAAAATAAATCTGCAAAGAGAGAATCTCACTTGAAAGACCTCCCAGTACTACCTCTGTGACCTCTATCCGCAAACAACCACTGACCCACTTCCGAGCTTGCCTGTTCGCCGGCTCGAATCGCATACTGCGAGATTGCATCTTGATTCAAACTTTTATGAATCTCTATTCTTATTTCCTCGGCTCATGCAGAGTTCTGTTTGGATTCAACGTGAATATGAAGGGTGAAAAGTTTGTCGCCGTTTTGAATTCTTTCCATTCGTTGTGTTTTCCTATATTCGATTTTACTGCCAAAATATGTGATCGCAGTCGATGTATATTCTTACATCTTTCACCGTGAAACAGAGTAACTGTATTGATTTATTCATCATCCATAACGGGAATATGTAATAATTACAACCGCTGATTAAAGATTGGGTTGAAAACTAAATAATATTCCATTTCTGATCAAACGACGGACTACTAGACGAGGTACAAAATTAATTACCACAAGTTACCAAGATATTTAATGTTTCTTGACGCGTGAATGCAAACCTCCCGCTCATGAAAACTCAATGGTCTACGTGAGTCAAATCGCACACTAAACGTTACCGTACCGTTGCAGTCTTTGTACATCTTTGTAATACGAAAATATACTAGCCTCAATCATGACGCTTTAGCTCGGCTATAGCAAATTTATTGTTTACAATTTGGACAGCAGTTAGTGTGTGATCCCGCCCTTTCGTAAGTGGCTGTTTATCCGCAAGGCGGAATTAGGCCAATCAACCTAAACACAACAACAACAACAACAACAACAACAACAACAGCAAAGGTTAGGAATGGAACAGTGCTCGATTGAGAAGCCTGCCGAAACCGTTGTAAGGCGCGATTTGACTCACGTTGAGTATTTAGTTTCTTGTGACGGAGCAATTCAAATTTCCTGTAACCAATCTAAAATTAAAAAGTTTGTATCTAAGTTAGGAGTTGATTTTAGTATTTTTTTATGCAAGAATCGTGTTCTGTATGAAATTCTGGTTAAGAAACATGTATCAGAGTGCTTAAATTCGTACCTTGTCTGGTGGTCCTGGTCCATTGTGTGGGTATTGAATCTGGTTAATGAAATTAAAGTCACGTACATGCTAATATATTTAACAGAGAGTCTTAAGTCCCGTTGCTTTACCTACACGCTCGAATACTTAACCTGAAGTTTAAAAATGAAATTGATTTCCGCGATATTTTCTTAAAGTACATATGTATGAATAAAGTACTAAACTCAAGTTAATTTTTAAATTTTGTTCAAACTTTCAAAAATAATTTAAAATGTTCTCAAAATACTTTCAAAAAAATATTTTGAATGCCGACAGCTTAACAGGATGAAGTCAGATTATTGCCGATATGTTTTCTGGGTTGTTTTGAGAAATGGATTACAAAAAGAAAAGAAAAAGGAATAAACAATTCCGGAGACATGTTTTCAAAATATCCACACAGCTATTCAATACAAATCGTATGGAAAACCGTTAAATTGAAGTGGCATCAGGATTTAAATATTTTAATTTTTAAGCAAGCGCGTGGACCTTCAAGAGAAGTCGGTTTCAGAGAGAATTTTCTTTCAATGCCATTATTGTGAGCATCAATCTGTGTCATGTTGCTCCGAACCAAGCTTCGTGCCAGAACCTCGCAAAGCATCCCCTCTGTGCCTGGCGGTATCCTTTTTGCAAAGCACAGCTGCCAAATAACCCAGTTAGGGATCTCATTTCAGCCAAACCTTAGGGACAGAAGTTTATAGGAAGAGGCAAAATTGCTTTCGGAAGCGAAACAGCAAAGTAAGATTTCAACACGCCAAAAAATTTCTAAAAATGGTCAACTTCAAAATGCAAGGAAATTGAGCGATTGCTTCTCGCTCCCCGTGAATTAGGAATATTCTGAAATATTGTCAAAATTATCAGGGTGTTTTGACAAACGTATAATTTGGAACAAATTTTTAAATAAGGAATAAGGTAAAAAAACAAATGATAAACCGTCAGCTATTCAATGAAAGATTGTTGACTTGGAGTCCTAATGCACAATAATCAGACATTGTGATCGTGGATACTCACGAGACCATTTTGGTATGACCCTTCTCTTCGCTAAGAAAACTTAACTTCCTAGTTATCTCTTAATTGCCAAGGTCTTTCAAGAGCCTTATTTATACGATGAAAGCACCATTACTCTGTCGTGCAAGAGGTCTCATTGCGAGAAATCTATCAAAAAAGATTAAAGTTGACGGATGTGATTCCTGTCTTTGTTGACGGTTTGACACCAAGGATGAGAAAAATGGGCCATGTAACTCTCATGGCTCGCTCCTTCTCTGCCAGTTTTGTCGACCGAATAAGAGGAAGGAAAGACTTTTTCAAGTCGTCAAATGGATAGGAAAACATTTTCTTACATTTTTCCTCGCCCATCGCATTCAATTGGGCATTGGATATTTTCATGAAAAATGAACATCGATATAATGGACTGTTGAAATTACAAATGTGCTCAAATATCCTCAATTTGGAAAATTTCTGACTTTCCGGCATTTTTCATGCACACGGGGATTCTAGTTGCTTTTTTTTTTTTTTTTTTTTTTTTTTTTTTTTTTTTTTTTTTGATTTCCTTTATAAGTGAAAGACATAGCATAGTGCTCTTATGCAGGCTGCTTCATATGAGTATTAATTTTTCGTAGAAAACCCCAATATAAGACACCGAAAGATGCCACATTTTCTAATTTACCCTTTTTCATAAAACTAAATTATTTTTTTTGAGGCCCAAACTCTAAAATTGTACATGAAGCTTAGCTTGAGGCAATGCGCCTTCAAAAAGACCATTTTGGAACAGACCGCAGCGCTGAGTTCTATGAATGCTTCTTCATTTCGTCGGATATGCAATTTGATCTCTGGGCATGGAAACTTGGTTACTCTCACTCAAATAAACTTTCGGTGACAGCATGCCCTTAATAAAATTTATTGGTTGCAGTTTCCCAAAATGACTAAATTGCATCTGTACAACGTTCATTTTTAATTTTTAAAAAAAATTGCGCTTACTTTCATTAATCCAATATGTCGGTAAAATTTTGGTATTTTGTATATTTTTTTATAATGCATAGAATTATATTCATTAGAGCTCAAGCTGTGACATTTTTGCTATCGGTAATGTATTGATCTAAGATCTTTAAACGACAACTAAGTTTATTGGTTAGATTTTTCTATGATTGATTCTTAATATATTCAATGGACCTTTAAAAAAATCGAACACTGGACGTACAAAAAATGAACATTTTCAAGAACAGAAATGTGTTTGTATATTGTAAAATTTCTCCATCAATGCAAAAGAATGCCCTGCTTATTTAACTAAGCATTTCCAGAACTCGCGCAAAAATAATGAAGCTAAGTTACTACGCTTGTTCATTTCAGGAGGGAAGAGTCGCCAGTTTGACAGCACAGTGAGGAGAGAATACGTGGACTAAAACGGGAGCTGTGTGAGAATCATTAATTTTTGTTAGGGCACAAATTCAGAACGAGGAGAGGAGAGCGCATAGGATAGAGTGTGCCAAAACAGAGAGGAATCGCAATGCATACGAAATATTCGCAATAGAGCAGAGTAAGGCAAGCATTGATAACACACTCCACAAACATGACTTCCACCGAATAAAAAGGTCAAAAAGACGCGAAATATATTTACTCACTCCCTAGTTCTGCGCCAGTAGTCTCAGCGAGGCTCCAGAAACCTTTAATTCAAGTGTGCCTCTGTTAGTCGTGTTTATTTTGCTTTTTTCATGCATACACAGCTGGGATCCCTGATTTGATGCTTTCAAAGAACTCACTGGTTTCCACGCTTGCGAGTTCCCTCACTCGGGTGCATACGCCTTTTCCCTGGCAATTCTTCTCTCCACAAAGTTTCTCGTAAAAATTTGAGCATCTTTTCGTTTCAGCAGCGTTTCTCTACGAAGATTTTCTTACTCCTTCTTCTTTAATACGTCAAGTCCACAGGCAAAGGTTTCAGCAAAGCGACTTCTGTCAGTTCAGGTTAAAAAATCGAATTTTGAGAGCTCAACGGAAACTCCCTAGCATCCAAACAGAGTACTTGCGAACGAATTCAATGATTTATTTCCTAATAGAGAGCGTAAAGTTGTCCAATATATAGCAGACCCAATTTTAAGTGGTTTTTTCTCGAAACTACGTTTTTCTGACCACGAATTTCGAACCTCCGTGACTTTGGTTTGATTTGAAACTTTCGGCCTACTGTAGTCCCAAAATATTGGTAGCGTGCTTCGCTAAAATCTACTATTCATTATTTAATTTTAAAATTTTGGAAATGTTCGTTTTTTCGCATACGGTCACGCACATTCTTATTATGTGTGCCCTACTTAAACATGCGAAAAATTAGATTTAAAATAACAGACCTATAGGTGGTGATCAGTGCAAACACAAAACATTTGATGCTAGGCAATTCCCAGGTATTCACTTACCTGAAACAGAAATAGATATAGAATAGAAATGTAGAATAGAATATGATTTAGTTGAGCAAATGATTAATGAAGCAATTCAAAAGACTTAAATGCAAGTCCAAAAATATGGAGATTGTTGAGAGAGAACAAAACTCCTTGCTATTCTGCCGTGCTGAGCAAGAACGCCTTAAATCCATTGATATTTTCCCTCGCTTTATGTAACTTCACACTTAAAAAAAAAAAAAAAAAAAAAAAAAAAAAAAGTGTTTTACCCATGCACTTCAAATTTTCAGGTTTGGTCCTGTCTATAGATGGCTGTAGGTTCCTCTCTTGGAATATAAGCCAATAAACCATCAGAAGAAGAAGAAGAAGAAGAATTTTCAGGTTAAGTTTTTGATAGTATTTGCCAAAGAATTTTGTAAAAACACTGTCCCAAGGCAAACAAGTTTTTCTGCTACGATACATCGTTTTCCAAAAATGTGAAATGGCGTTTACGGCGTTTTTGCGTTGCACGGCAGTATGTGCAAAGGGCTCATCCGGATTCCTGAAACAGGTAGCAACGTGGATTAATGGTAGTTTCGTTTGGAATCATATTCAGCTGTTGGATACGTTCAATTCTATCAATCAGACCGTAATCCACGATCGTTTGGCGTCATAACCTGTTTCAACGGCTCCCGCGACCACCGAAACAGAGAGAATACCTCCGAAATGACGTTTTAATGCAGCTCTGTTACCCGCCGCTGTCAATCAGTAGTCATAGCGGCTTATTCACACATCCGTTCATAAAATTCAAAATCACCCGCTGGACCTTTCGGCAAATTAGCTTGTGACACTAAGCTCTGAGTTAATGTCAACGTCTCCGTCTATAAATATAGAAACATGGTGCCGTTTATAATTTCATTCTCTTCGTCGATTACTTTCAAACTCATATTTCTCATAATTGTAGTTAGAGTTATTTTTGTAGAACATGTCGTGTTGAAAGAACTTGAAGAATAATTAGATATACTAGACTTTACATCCGGGTAGATGAAAATCAAACCGACGGCGACGATCTAAATTATCGTCACTCCGTAGAAAGGGTGTTTTCGATAAGAAACAAGTGAGAATGAAATGCAGTGCCCCAAAATGAAGTAATACCATAAGAGCTTTGATTTAATAAGTAAATGTGACTTAGAATAAAGGTTTGAATCAATCATTGTACGTAATTTTTTACCATGATTATCTACCATTTGTTTTTTTAACAATTTGCAGAGCTTCACATTTTTGCAGCGTCATTTCGAAAAAACTGACAAATTCAAACGCATTAAAGTGTTCCTGTGCCTAAATTTAACACCGGGAGACCGAACACACAACCGGACCAGCGGCGCAGCGACCGCACTGTGTTTGGCGCAATGCGTGAAGTATTCAGGCACCTTTGTAGGCGCTAATGTTCTTTCCGCGCCGCGTTGACCAACGACCGTACTGTGTTCGGCGCAATGCGTGAAGTATTCATGCACCCTTGTAGGCGCTAATGTGTATTCTTCGCCGACCGGCGCGAAGGCTGCACTATATTTTGCAAGATTAGAAACGATGATTTAGCATTAGATTTGAGAGAAATTGTAGACATGGAGGAGAAATAATTTTGAAGAATGGGTGGGTAAAACTGATGAAATGGTGCAGATAAAAATATTCGAATAAAACATCTACAGAAAAACTAATGAAAACAAGAGGCAGAAACTAATGCGAGAAAATTTTCAGCCGAAAAAAAGGGACTTACATCGGAGGAAATTTTGACGTACCTAAAGAGAAAGAGTTTATTTGGCTGGTAAAAAATCGCACTGGAGAGTTTGAAAAGGAAATAAAGGCAGATTTTCGCGATGAATAAGGTCTCGCCTAAGAAGTTAATACTACACTTCTTAAAAAAAATAAAAAATAAAAATAAAAATAAAATAAAAACCATGAAGAGGAATGGGCTAAAAATAGATATACGAACACTAGTTGTAAACAACTTTGATCTCGTCGCTGAAGCAGCAACGCACCATTCAGAATGCATTGATAATTGTATCTTGGTTTTTATTCTGATTTGCCACATACTGACGTAGAATGTACAATAATATAACGCATAATGTTTTGAATGAAGAATTAGAGATGGTTTTAACGTATACCTACATATAAAAATGTGCAGTTTTAATTGGAAGAATTGAAAAAAGCCAGCAAAAATATTTCAGAAAAGACACTAAAATCACAATTACTTGAAAAATTCGGTGAACGTATCTTACTAAATACATTTTTCCAGATTGATCTATTAAAGAGAGAAATTGCGAGATGCTTGGCATGCAAAAAATGGGGGCCAAAAAAGAAGATAAGCGGCTGAGAATTGTGCGCGTGGCGGCATCAAAAATCAAAGAGAAATCATTTTAAAAACAAACAATTCCGATCATTAATACTAATAAAGTATGATGTATTAATTCAAATAAATGTTGTCTTGCTTTATTAATCAAAGTTCAAGTAATATTTCCCACTATAATGCTGTAATGTCAATGTCTCTTGCTATTGTACGACTAGATAACTTCAGAATTAGTCATTGTAATATAAACAAAATTAAAGAGAAGAGAAAGAAAGAGAGAAAGCGTGGTGGCGAGCCCAAGAAAACTCGGTTCATAGCTTTGACTGAATCATCAAAGCTTTATTTCGTCTGACCCGGGAGATGGTGGAGCTCTGTTGCAGGGGTGGTGGCTTTAAGGGAGCTAATAGAGCGAGTCGATAGCAAGTTCAACGCCGAAGTCTGAGAAGTCTGAATATAAAATGGACGTATTTCTGCCAAACGGAGCAATGAGCATTATGAGGTGAGCCCTGTTATGCATATATTTTCATGGGTCTCAGGGCTCGGTTCTTAATGCCCATAAGTCCGTTTGGCATCCGTATACGTCCAAATAAATAAGTGGTTGGCGTCGGAGCGCACAAGACAGGGAAGGAAGCGTTTTCGAATAACCTCGGGGGCATTGCCGATTCCAAAGTTCTACGAGAGAGCATAAGAAAATAATCATAACAAATGTTTTCCCCGTCTAAAACCACCGGAACCGCCTCTGGGAAAATTCCCTTTCCAAATCGACCCGACCGTTCATTCCTCCTCTCAAGGGAGCCCCAAAGTTACGGCCCGAAATTCCGTCGAATTTATTGGGCGAATTGGCCATTTTTAATTAGTTCAGCGCATGGAATTTTCCGCAGATTCCGTTACAACATTATTCAAAAGTAAAAGTCGAATTAATAGCCTAAATTTCAGGCGATTAATTCGAATAAGCCCTGCCGCGTTGAGGAAAAACGCCGTATGAACCTTCAGGCGTTGCCAAATTTCCACTTCTTAAACACGAATTTCCCGATAAACTTATAAATAATTTCCTCCCAATTCTTTAAATAATGTTGATCGCAATTTCACCTAAACTTCCTGAAAATTTCAAGGAAAAATATTCATAAATTTCCTCAAAAATGAACATTTTAGCGAAGGAAATCTGGCAACCCTCGAATGTTCATACGGTTTTCTTCCTTAGTAAGGCAGAGTTCATCATTGAGATTTTCAATTGACAGAGAAGCCAATATATTTTCATATTGTGTTTTTCCGTTTTCCTTATGTTTCTGTGTAGTGGTGCTTTAAGGGCTCATCACCGTCGCTAGACATTGTGAATTTGTCTGTTGGGGACTTGGGGGAAGCCCCATTTTAAATAAAGAAATTGAGCGCGGAATTGCGAACTTAAAATCCGCTGTCGAGGGAAAATGTTACACTCGTGAATACCAGAAAGCCATCCTAATTGGCGACTAACAACCGAAAAGGAACACGAGAACGTGACAAAATAACCTCTCCGGTCGACCAGGCGAACATGCAATTGAATTACGGCACAGCAAAGCGTGGACCGAGATAACCGCGAAGATACGCTCCGAGTGTTCGAATACAAATCCCTGAAGAATTCAACTGGACGCCCGCCCGTTGATTCGGCGGGCGCTCGGGTGTGAAATATATAGTTTATATTGTTGTAGATTATACAGTGTCCTAGTTTACGGCAGATTAGATGTGCAGCACCTCCGCGGGATGCAGGACCCCCCCCCCCCCCCCAACATACCCCCTCCGCCCCCGCGGGGGCCCTTCCACCCTCCCGACACGTTTTCGCGCTCCTCCATTCGGAGAAATTTCAACCCTTATCTCATTTGCATTGCATTATATCCTCGCCGTGCCGAATCGACACCGCAACCCGCCCGACACGTTCGACAGGGACGAGAAATTTGTGCACGATCTGGCAACGGTATTGCACCCGCGCGAGCTCAGGGCTTGAACCCCGATTATCTCTTCATCGGGAATTCTGTTGATGCTCTTAATTATTTATTCGGGCAATCCGGCTCCTCATAAAAAATGAATGCCTATCAATTTGCGCGGGAGGGACGTGGACGGAGCGCGGCGCTGATGCTCACCTCGGGAGGAAACCATCCGGCACAGCACAGGTAGAAAATCGAAAGGTCAAATTGTGATCCATCCCGCTGCTTCACAAGAGACATCGCTGAGGTTATGGAGAAAAAAAGGAGGTGTTTGCGTCTCCGGCATCTTGGATTTTTTTGATGACGTGGGTCGGTACGGACGAGTTTTATCATCGATTTTCTTGGAAATGGTGTAGTTGATGGAAAAAAGTTATTCTATTTAAAGTGTTTAAAATTATATCACGAGTTGATTTAAGCAAAAAAATCGGACGTTATGATCCGTTATCGAATTCCGGATTTTACTGGTCAGGTTGTACCAACCTATGTCACAGGGTGAACAATTCTCAAGATGCAAACACCTCCTTTTTCTGTGTATGCGCTAAGATTCCATCGGTCCGGAAATTGCTATCGCTATCGAAGGCATCGTCTTTTTGAATCGAAGCTTGTCCTTCATCATAGGTAAGTTTCAGTGCAAGCCGTGACGATTCTGATAAGTTGGCGACGGTGTTATTCCTCCATTTTCATCCATTAAAAATATCGATCATAGTTAGGACAAAATGCCTTACTGAGAATCTATTGTTTTACATACATTTACATAAAAGAAAAATGAACCTACTGATCAACCAAAAATTGCCAACTTTCACGAGAAAACCGCCACTAGGTGCAAGTCTCACTTAATGTACAGGGTGATCCCAGATTAAACCGCCAGACTGGAGTCGCGTGTTGTAAGGGTCAAAATAAGGAATTCTATGACTTTTTTTCTTGCAGTACTTTTTGAGCAGCCCCCCCTCCCCCCAAGGACCTTGGAAAAAAATAGTTTTTTTTTGCATTATGGCAATGGTAATACACAGAGTCTCATAATACCTATTTGGTATGTAGTATGCGCCCATAATTTGATACGCTGAATTGATCAATGTCATCAGAGGAATGTAAAACTAGGATTTTTGGGGGTTTGCGGGGGTCCGCAAAACACCACGTAATGTGCGTAAAAAAATGCAAATGATCAAATAATGGGTTTTTGAAATTCTAAGGAACATCCGCAACCTCAAAGTTTGTCAAACGTCAATCAACTTTTTCTTTGGTATTTTGTACTTTTTACATCAGTAACACAACGTCAGACGCAACATTGGTAGAATAACTCTAGAGCTGTAAAAAGAATATATTCCGCTCTTGTTTGGGAATTCGCGGGACTGAATAATTGAGGGAGTATTAACTGACGTCGACTTGCTCTCTGCGCTATTTTGGGACGGCGGGCTCCTTTCGTTCGAAATCTCGAGCGTAATTTAGACTACAACATCAGCATCGCTTCCTGCCCTTCCCTCGCAAGGAATAATTCATAATTTAGTGCAATGCTCTCCCCTCTCCTCTCTTCCTCCACAGCTTTCTTGTTTTTGCAACCAGACGACGTAAGATAAATGGAAAATCGTGATCCCCTCTCGTTCGAGCTCGTGATTATCTCGAAATCAGCAGTAATGCTCCTCGCCAAATCTGCGCCTGGGTTGTTGAAGCGTTATCGAATGACCTTAATCGATAATTAACATTGCTGAGATAGGAGTCAGCGGCGTCGCGTGCTTTGCCATATATCGATTGAAACCTATGAAAAAGAATCGATGAACAGGGTGTTCGCAACGAACACCTTATTAATAGATTCTTTATCATTTCTTCAGCTGGAGAAATATCGACTATTGATCATTCACGCCTCACTCCTGAGGAATTCATCGATTCAGGACGTCAATTTGAAAGCTATTTAACTATCGACCAGGAGCAGAAGTTGGACCACGATCGATTTTTCATACGAAAAACTCACAAGAGCTACCAAGTTCAGGCAGGGGTGTCTTTAATGGAGGGCAGAGGAGCCAATTGACCAGGCTCAAAATATCGAAATTAATACGCAAGGTTATAGGAAATTTGGTCAACGATTTTTTGTCCGCGTACATGTTTCCTCTAGTAGTTAACGTATAAATGTCTCAGAAGAATGAGGTTTTTTTTTATCCCAACAGAGAAAAATGTATAATTGAGATTTTTGGTAAAAATGGGGGGAGGGGGGGGTCGTCAATTTTACGGCGGAAAATTCACTAAAACTCTCCGCACCTCTTTGGTGCAACAGGACTTAAGTAGCTTTCATGAAAATCCCATCTTTTTGTACCTGACCTGGATAAACCTATTGATTTGTCTCAGCTAAAGGCTCTTAGATTGTTTCTGTGTACGATACTCAGATATACGGCGCCGGCGTGCCGCGGCGCTGGTATTTTGTGATGGAGGTGTTGTACAGTATCGTACGAGATTGAAGGCAACCCAACGTATCATGATCCATGGCTTCTGTCAAAAGCACGAAGTTCCCTCGCAAATTAAATCGAGAGACGACGACAAAAAGAGCGCGGTAGTCGAAAAACTTACGAAGTCCTGGTATCCGTATTCAAATGTTTATCATGATTTTTGAAGTTCATTAGAGGAAAAAGTGACTTGGTTCAAACAGAATTAAGCTCAAATATACCGCAGAAAAGATTTCCCTTTGAATGAACAAAGAAAATAATGCTTGTTTAAAGAGGAAAAGATACTTATTTGTGAAGAAAAGTCCCTTACATCAATCGAAAACCCACTTTCATTCAGCAAATTTTATTCTTGGTTCAAAATAAAATCTTCGTGACGGCATACTCAAGAATGTTTCTCTCTAAATCAATTCACTTTTTTCTTTAGTGCAATTCAAAAAGTATGCTAGAAGTTATTAAATCCGGATGGTAGGACTTGGTGAGTATTTGGACAACCGCTCTCTTTTTGTGCCGTAGTATCTTAATTTATTTTGCGAGGAAAGCACTGTACTCTTGAAGTATGGCTGTCATATTTAGTATGTTGGAGTGCCTACAATTTCGTATGATACTTTGCAATACCTCTGTTGCGAAATAGTTGCTTGAAGCGCCGCGACTTGGCACGGCGGGCAAGGACGACCAGCGCGACACGCACACAGGCGCCTACAAACCTAACTGGGATACTTCACGCATTGCGCAATGCGTGCAGTATCCCTGTTAGGTTTGTAGGCGCCAATGCGCGTTTTGCGCTGGCAGCACGCCGCTCCGCTGTTTCGCTCTAGTATTTAAAATCGCGGAGTCAGCGTTTTTCAACTCATGATTTTGAAATTTTTGCACTCTCTGCATGGAATTTTCTCATTTAATCTGATGAAAAAAAGTATGCATTAATGATACGTATTATAATAATGTACGGTTCATTGAGATTGATATAGATGCGATCGCTTAGAAAAGATTTTACAAATATTTGCCACGTTTTAAAAATGTAAATTTGTTTAAAATGAAGTAATATTTTCATTTAAAAAAAGAGGAAAAAAGTATACTGAAGGTATATTTTAAATCGAAAATTTTATTTCGATCCTTAAAATTTCCCAGTGAAGTATCCCAGTTAGGTTTGTAGGCGCCTATGTGCGTGTCGCGCTGGTCGTCCTCGCCCGCCGTGCCAAGTCGCGGCGCTTCAAGCAACTATTTCGCAACAGAGGTATTGCAAAGTATCATACGAAATTGTAGGCTCTCCAACATACTAAATATGACAGCCATACTTCAAGAGTACAGTGCTTTCCTCGCAAAATAAATTAAGATACTACGGCACAAAAAGAGAGCGGTTGTCCAAATACTCACCAAGTCCTACCATCCGGATTTAATAACTTCTAGCATACTTTTTGAATTGCACTGAAGAAAAAAGTGAATTGATTTAGAGAGAAACATTCTTGAGTATGCCGTCACGAAGATTTTATTTTGAACCAAGAATAAAATTGCTGAATGAAAGTGGGTTTTCGATTGATGTAAGTGACTTTTTCCAACCATTGAACCAAGTCACTTTTTCCTCTAATGAAGTTCAAAAATCATGATAAACATTATTGAATAACTCCCCCCCCCTTCCTTAAATTTGACTTAAATAATGCCCCTTCAAAGGGTGCATTACTGCATTTCTCATAAACTGGGATTAAAGCCTACAGCAGCAAATAGAAGCGAAATAAACAAGTTTTAAAAAACTTCCCAGCTCTCAAAGTTGATTGCTCGTACTTCAATTAAGCTTATTTTGCAACAAAGTTGTCAGGGGAGGAATTGCCCAGAGTAGTTAATTGCCAATATAAGTATTATATGTAAAAGGGAGGAAATTTAAAAAAAATTGTATACACTGGAAAAAAAACGTATTGGATCTAGAGTCCAGACTCTTAAAAACATCGACAAGAAAAAGTACTCTTGATTCAATCAGAATCTAGCTTAAATCAAGAACCAAGCCTCCTAATTTAAGCGGATTCCGTTTTCATTCAAGCAAAAATCCGATTGAATCGTGAGTATTTTTTCTTGTCAATGTTTTCAAGAGTCTGAACTCTAGATCCAATGTGTTTTTTTCCAGTGTTAAATTCTGGAAGACATTTTTGAAAATCTTCTCGTATTTATCTAGCTCATTAATATTTTTTGGTCGAGAGGGAGACGAGTTGGGAGTTTACATGGCTGAGATACGGATAGAGCGCTACCATTGACTGAATGTGCAACTCATAAATTGCTCCGAATGCAAATAACCTGAGTAAACAGTCGGGAATCTGCAGTGGGACAAATAAACAGTTTCGTCGTAGTAACTCAGTTGAAAACAGTTTTAGAAAAGGGGTGGACAACAGAGACGGTTTCCGCTTAGAGAGAGGGAGATGCAGGGGGAGGGTCGTTTTTATAGCTCGAAGCATTGTTTATTAGAGGATAGCTCCAATGAATTTCAATTACTTTTGGTTCGCCTGGTACAGTTGCATATCAGAAATGGTTAATTTTGCACAATTATTGTCTCTCCTTTCAGTGTTGCATGGTGGTGAAACAGTTACTGAATTTGGCTTCTGTGAGTACTTTTTTTTCGTCATTTAACTGCCACTATCCATGAGTAAAAACTTGATGCGTGTTAGTCGCTCCATATTGCACCTTCGATGGGCATTTTCATTTTTTACAAGAGGAAGTTTGTGCGGAATTCTTCGAAAATTTTAGGGAATTTGCCTTGCGCTATGCAGAACATTCACTGTTTCTATAAAAATCCTCACAACCGTTGTCACGTAAAGAATTAAATTGCCCGATTAAATTTGGCAATAGCTCATGTGACTCGGTTCCTATCTGCTTAACGCGGTCCAATCCTAACTCCTCCGTAAAAGTGCCTATCTGCATGAGGAAACTAACGTGATTTCGGAAAAATGTTTTTTCGACACTAGTCCAGGAATTTTTCCTGCTTATAGCACAATTGGACGTGTTTCTGTCAAACGGAACTATGTACGTGCATTATGACGTGAACCTTGTTATGCATATATTCTCATGGGACTTAGGGCTTATGTCTTAATGCACATAGTTCCATTTGGCAGAAATACGTTCCATTCCAAAATCATAAACTCCAAAAGTGTACGAGGAATACATAATCCGCGAAAAGGGAGCGCGTGTCAACCTTCGCGCTGAAAGTTTAATTATCATAGTATCGGAAAACTTAAAAAGGAACATAAGCATGATTTTGAGCAGTAATTTATCAATGATTTTCTGCCTCTAATTTCAAAGTACCCATCAGCGCAAGGTCAAAGATTTGCACAAGAAGGTTGTGCGCTGTTGCAGCTTTGATCCTTTTTTATTGCATAATGGACCGCGTTTAGCGGAAAGGAACCAAACCACATCAGCTATTGCAAAATTTAACCGGACAGTTTAATTTTTTACATAAAAACGTTTGTGCGGACTCCTTCAAAAATTTTAAAGGATTTGCTTCGCAGGAGAGTCACTGAAATTTGCACAACATCCGCACAACCGTTTTCATGTAAAAAATTAAATTGCCCATTTAAATTTGACAATAGCTGATGTTGCTTAGTTCCTTTCTGCTTAACGCGGTCCAAATGTAGTCCCTCACTTCCTTAAGAGACTCTGGTCCCTCTCGCATGATGCTGTCAAACTTTTCCCACTTATTGCTCCTACCTCTCCTTCTCTATTGCTAATGATTAATATATATATAATTCACCTCTCCTTCTCTATTGCTAATAGCTATTAATATCTTCTCTTCATCTATTGATTTAATATATTTAAGTACTGTTTCATGTACTGCACTTAGATATCACTAACTATATTACTTTATGTATATCGACGGTGCAAGTCGGCAATCACATAACTCGTTTGCGGTGTCTGAAAATCTCCGCAACTATGTTATTTTTTTAAAGGAGAACAAATGGACATGATTCCTTGAAGTTTTTGCAGAATTTTCCTCGCACATAGAAGAAAAATCACGGCAATTTTAAAGAATTACCGTTGAGTAGTTTTCCGTTTAAAAAATAAAGTATGACAGGAAGTCTGCGACGTCGCAAACCGAGTTATGTGATTGCCGACTTTCACCGTCGATATATTATTCTACCTCTCCTTCTCTATTGCTGATGATTAATATAAATATTATTCTAAAAAAAAAATTATTTGGCGAAAAAATGGAATTCTTGCTCAATTTGGCCAATGGACACGGAATCGACCCGAGAAGCGGCGGAGCGCCGGGAGCGCCCAAGCCAGCTATGCGTTAAAATCGAATGAGGAAGACTGCGGATCGTTCCCATGCCGCACAGTGGACCGAGTCAATCAGAGAGGTCGGACCTGAAATTTTTTACCTACAACGCAAATTTTGATGTTTATTTCGTCACATTTTCAATTTCACGGGGTGTTTCTGGAAGAAAACTTCACAAGGAAACCAATGAAATCGCCTTAAAAACCTCGAAATTTCGTACGAACGTAGTTATAATCGTTCAAAGTTTCCAAATTTTATCCGAGCTTTCCTATCGACTCGATCCACTGTGTGCCGGACCGTTGATCTGGACGTGGAAGCGTGGAAACTTTTTTCCCCCGGCTCTAACGAACTGCGCTCGGGAACTTTGTCGCAGTAATTCCGAACTCCAACGCAACCGTGCGATTAAAGAGCCCGAAAGTCGGCTCGCAGAAATCTGACTTACAAGCGACGCTCACCCGACCACTTTTTTCACGTGACTACCAGCGACCGGCGCGGCGCGGCGGGCGGAGCTAATCCAGAGCCAATGGCGGAATCCCCGACCCGTTTCCGCTGTTCCGGAGCTTTTATTTGGCAAGTTTCGGCGGGGATAGCCCAACTTCCCCCGAACAATACCGTCTAATGGCTAACAACGATCAACTTATCACGATAAACTTTAGCCGACCACGGCTGCTTCCTCTTAGACCCGGGGTTCTCCACTGCAAAGCTGTCTTCGACAAGTTTGAAGGAAATTACCTCGACCTCCATAATTCTACTCCATCCACTCGTCAGGGGGCATTCAAGTATTCATTAATGCATTAATACAGGCTGTTCAAGTATCACGTAAGCTATTGAAGGGGGAAGGAGGCCTGATCTTACGTTTGGGGTTATTACGAGGGGGAAATGAAGATGAGAGATATGAGGTAAATAAGTAGTAGAAGTAGTAGTAGTAGTAGTAGTAGTGGTAGTGGTAGTAGTAGTAGTAGTAGTAGTAGTAGTAGTAGTGATAGTGATAGTGGTAGTAGTAGTAGTAGTAGTAGTAGTAGTAGTAGTAGTAGTAGTAGTAGTAGTAGTAGTAGTATTAGTAGTAGTCGTAATAGTAGTGGTGGTGGTAATAGTAGTAGTAGTAGTAGTAGTAGTCGTAATAGTAGTAGTAGTAGTAGTAGTAGTAGTAGTAGTAGTAGTAGTAGTAGTAGTAGTAGTAGTAGTAGTAGTAGTAGTAGTAGTAGTAGTAGCAGTAGTAGTAGTAGTAGTAGTGGTAGTAGTGGTTGTAGTAGTAGTAGTAGCAGTAGTGGTAGTAGTGGTTGTAGTAGTAGTAGTAGCAGTAGTAGTAGTAGTAGTAGTAGTAGTAGTAGCAGTAGTAGTAGTAGTAGTAGTAGTAGTAGTAGTAGTAGTAGTAGTAGTAGTTGTAGTAGTATTTGTTTCTTTTGAAGAGGTGCCCTAGCAATCATGGCCATTCACGCCTCCGCAAATAAGTTACAGGTTTCGTTAAAATATAGGTGGGAATGTATTCAGTTAATTGAGTGAAATTTCCAAGACAAAGCAAAAAAGAAATGGAGTAGAAATTCTGATGAACGAAAAGATATTAGTAATAGAGTAATTAGTGGTAAAAAGCGAAGAGATAAGAATCTGTATTACAAAATAGAAGGAGGAGAGAAAGAAGATAGGAAACGAGCGGTGGAGAGTACGAAGGTGGGAAGTTAGAAGAATAGGAAGAAGATGGGGAATCGAAGGGATGGAAAGGTGAAGAGAAACAATGAGGAGGAGAAGAAGGAGGAGGAGGACAATGGAAGAAAGGGGAAGAAGAGAAGTTAACAGAAGAAAGAGAAAAAGGCAAAGGGAGAAGATACCTATACAAATTCTTCTTGTTCCTCTTTTACCTTCTCCTTCTTTTTCCAATTTTGAAATTTTGATTACGTCCTCATTTGACTTTTGTCGAGAGTTCTACAATCTGAGACTGTCTAACAAGGGTTAACAAGTATGTACAAGCTAGGAAAACTGTACGTTAACAACTGGACTGCATTTTGCAATTAGAAACTATAAATTCCGGCCCGGTTTAAAAACAACGTATGTGTCATTAGTTTCCCTATACCTATAAGTGTTTTTTCAGATGAGCCAGAATTTATAGGTCCAAATTGCAAAATGCAGTCCAACTGAGAGTGAGTAAAATAGTGATTCCGCATTCATGAATTTTGAATCCGAAAAGTTGGTGACGGCATGAAATCCGGGCAGCACTTTGACCCCTGGTGGCGATTAATATTTAACCTGAGTTGAAGTCAGCTCGCACTCGGGATTCCTTTACTCAGAGTCACCAAAATGTACGCTAAAAACGGTTATATTTTAAGCGTGTTGTTGTTGTTTCAACGCCGGAAGTATATTTCATTCGCTTATAAAAATTTAGCAACATATTCTGCGACCGCTTACAACGTCTCCAAGTCATTTTCGTCGTGGCAGCCTCGTCGAGGGACGCGTCTCGACTGAGGAACTGACAATTAAACGGGTGAAAAAAGTGTCATTGCCATTTTCATTTGAATATTCGGACTTTTCATGTATCGAAAAAATTCAATCGAGTTCCGCATAAAGATTATGCATGAGTTTGGCCAACGGTAACTGAGATTGGAGCTGATATCTTCTTACCTAGGAACCACGTCAATGGAATTCACTAGGGTTTGGTTTCAGTGATTTTGACGAAAGAAAGTGGTAAGGAAGAATATAATGCGTTTACGGAAAAAATTACTTCATAAAAAAATGGATATTTTTTGAACTGTGGAGGAGGAGGAGGCTTTAGCTTCGTGGGATTAAACTTTATGACTTATGTTCATGGGAAAATAAAGCCCAATTCACACCATCAAACTTTTCATCCGACATAATTGAACGAAAAGTTGGATGGAAAGTTGGACGTAAAATAAATTGATTCAATTACCGTTGCAGTGTGATATCGTAATCAGCCTACGGTTCGTGAAGATACAGCTTCGGCTCATGTAGGTTGGAAGATTTCGTTCCAACCTCTCGTTCAAGTTTCCATCCAATTGGCGCCAATTGGATGGAAAGTTCAACGGAAAGTTGGATGTGAAGTCACGTTCAACAATTTTTCATCAAATTGTCGTTTTCTCTCGTCGGTATCACATACTATCCAACTTTTCATCCGAAAATTTGCATCTAAGAGTTGGATGCAGTGTTCGAAATTCACAGGCGCCAACACGGCAAATGCGCCTTAAAAATCGGCCATGGCGCCTAAAAAATCGGCCATGGCGCCTAAAAAATGAAAACTCTGCGCCAACGTGGCCCCTAAAAATCTGGATTTTCAGAGGAAGTCACATAAAGAAAGAAAAATAAATACATTGAATTTAAAAAAAACACAGAATTTTCAGCACTACAAGAGTGAAAGCTCTCTCTATTCTTCACGATTTCATTCCTAGTGCTTTTGTCTTCCCCAAGTTACAGCTACTTACTACTTCTGTTACGAAAACATCTTGCGTCTAACTTTTCACTAAATGCGCCATAACATATAGGCAAAAAGTCTATTTGACCCCTAAAAATCTTCAATGGCGCCTAAAAATCGGGCTTGATGCGCCACATAGCTCCAAAAACTCAAAGGTAAGTTTCGAACACTGGTTGGATGAAAAGTTTGATAGTGTGAATTGGGCTTCAGGCCGTACTTTTACCTGGGGAATGAGCTCCTGCAGTCCCGCCTATTAAAGCTGGGACACCCTGCGTCTCGCTTTCCTGTGACGTAGCACGAAAAGCGTCTAGGACCGGGGAGGAACCGGCAACTGGAAGGCGAGACGCGAGTCAGCGGACAGCGGAGCATGAATAAATAATGAGTGCGAGTGTCACTGGCGGCTCGTGCGAGAGACCCCAAGTTTAGAGTTGATGGAGGATATGATGGATCTATGCAACACTGAAAGTAGACAACCCGAACCCGAGCACAGGGACAGGGACGGGGGCGCGTCTAATGAGAGCAAACAGGAGAGCCAATCTCGTTGGCCCGCCTCACAGGGACTTGCCAAGCCCCTGTAAATAAAACTTAAGTACTTTTCTCCCAGTTCAGTGCCTCACTCCCGAGTCCTGAGGCAGCCATCGTATCTTTCCCGGCTCTCGAGTAATGCCTCCTCGCTCCCGCCAGTGTCGAATCGAGCGAAAAACTCGCTCAACAATGAGCAAGTTGATTAAAAGATTAGCACTTTGGACTCTTGATACGCAGCACTAATTTTAGGTCCTAGCGACGCAACTTCTTCCGCGTCGGAATCGAACTTTAGATGGGGCTGTTGGGTACATCTTACTCCCTGGAAATAATACGACTTTTATGCCGCAATCAGACGCTGAATTTAGCAGCTGAATGTGGAAGTCAACAGTCATCGCCCAACGGCTGAAATTTAGCAAATTCGAGTTATTTTCATTCAGATGTGTATTAAATCTACTCGAATAGTTCAGAAAAATTCAAAATTGGTCCGATGGTTGTTGAGAATCGTTGCTGAATTTTGCGCGTCACGCGCAAAATTCAGGCATCGGGCCGATGACTTCCACATTCAAGCCACATTCAGCTCCCACATTCAGCGTGTGATTGCGGTGTTAGGTTGTAATAATATTTTGGAGGTGATGGCCGTTGCAGCATAAACGAATCGAGTTGCATAGACGCGGGTACAAACATCCCGTTCGGGGGGCGTAAGGGGGGGTCTGGGGACTCCCTGAGAGAATTTTTGAACTTTTGAGGCATCTTATATGCATATAGTACATAGAGTCGTAATGTAAATGGGAGAGCTGGCTCCATGTTCTGATCGACGAGTTAGTGCGCCGAGCTTCGATCACTTTTTCGACACTTGTTCGATCCAAAATGGCGACGTTGTAATTCCTATCTTCTTTGTTTACATCGGATGACCGGGTGCCCGTGTATCGAAAACAATCGATCATGTATCGAAAAAGTGATCCGGCGTCACAGAAGCGTCTCGGAATTCGGGACCTGGAAAATGCTTAAAAGTGGCGCCAGCTCTCCCACTTACAATACGACTCGCTATGTACTCTATGCTTATATGCAATTTGAGTCAATATCGTCATGGATGGTTACCAAGTGTAAGCGTCATTTCTTCTTTTTTCCTCAGTTCCTTCCTTCTCTTTTTATTTTTCCTTTTTTCGGGCGAACGGGGAGGGTGTCCGCCCCCTGCGCGCAGGACCCCCCCCCCCCCCCATAATTGGATTCGCCGATTTTGAGTTGCGCATCATAATTTTTTTTCTGGATTATAATAATATCTCATTCCCATGATCTCATTCAACACTGTTTTCTATTAGATGGTAAATTAACTATCTACAGTCCTCCCTTTAGTTCCCACATATTTTTGCTGTATGACTGGTCATCCGCAACGTTCGTTTCCGTTCGATAGATTGGGGTAATTCTATACCACCTCATGTATACAAACAACTTTTATATGACTCGATACAACCCTGGTAAAATTGGCAGTAGAATGTGTGTTCCAAAATACTATAGACCTAAAGCCGGCTGTAAGATTTCCAATAGCTTCTGTAGCCGGCTGTACAATTTCTTATAGCCTTTTATAGCCGATGGCGATTAAGCAACAACCAGACGATGAAGTTTATGCTAAACGTTACTAAATACGGATAGGACTTAGTTAGCCACTACCGCTCTCATGAAGTATCCCTGTTAGGTTTGTAGGCGCCAGTGCGTCGTCGCTCCGTTTTGTGTTAGGCTCTACTATTTGATCTCACGGAATCAGCGTTTTTAAACTCATGATTTTGAAATGTTTGCACACTCTGTATGGACCATCTCATTTTAATTGATGAAAAAAAAATATGTTTTACAGGAAAATATAATGTGTGTTTTGTAAATATTAAGGTAGTTCCGTATCAAACCTAATGATTTCCAAAGCACACGAATTTCTACACAATTTCTTATAGCCTTTTATAGCCAATGGCGATAAAGTGTAAAGCCCGGCGATAGGAACTATAGCCCGACTGTATACTTTTTCATAGCTTCGTATAGCCCGGCCATATGATTTGCTCCGCTCTCTACAGCCAGCTTTATGATTTTCAATAGCCTTCTTTAGTCGGCTATAAGAACTCCTATGGTATTTTGAAACGCAGCTCGCATCGCCGATTTCTACCAGGGAATTGAAACATAATTTAACGAATAAAAATAGAGGAACGAGGTTTCATGAAGATCTCCTCATTTTCGTCAAACAAAAGCTCTCGCGTGTAGGCAAAGCCAACCGGCGCGAGGCAGGGGAAAGGGTAAGAGGGCGAGGCTAATTGAACAGAACGGCCAGTTTCCAATACAATTAAATGGTCCACTGGGCCACTGATTAAATACCCGGCTCGGTGCATTCCTCTTTTTGAAATTTCTGCTTCCCCGCGCAAGAGGGAGGGGGGAAGGACATAGGCGCGCTGGTTCTCGGCCTGCTCATCCCTCAAATGCCGTTTTCACACGTCGCAAATGGGAGCTGAAAATGGAGCCGTCGATGCCTTTCAACATCCGAGCGAACATGAATGTTAGATGTCGGTCCATGTTGAAACCCACCAGGTCCATTTTCGACCGAGCCCCGGGGCTCGTAATAATGCTCGTATTTCGGGGTTCATCACGTCCGGTTATGACATTTAGCGTTCCATAAACGCGAGTCATCGATGACCCTATTTTGAGCCCTCGTCCGCGACTATGGATTGCCCAAACGCTTTATCAATTTCCGCGTTGTAACTAACGTCTGCCTCTCGGCTCCCGGCCGCGGCAGACACACGCAGGTATTTCGAGCTGTGCGAATCGCGTTCCGTTTCAACTTAATTCATTCCCGTGAACAGCGTTCGTGCTTCCTCTAACTCCACCGTTGCTAGACTCAGCACAGTTATATGCATTTAATAGAAAAGCGTCTATCTACATTGAAAACATGAGATATGATTGACGCTCCGCAGCCCGATATACGATAAAGAACAATTTACAAAGTGGGTAACAAGGCTAAAATTTTACGAAAAAAACCAAAACGTTTCGGCTGAAAACTCAGCCTTACTCAGTTAGATAAAATAGTAAGGATTTGTCTGATGAATGATAGTTGATGATAGTCAGTTGATGATTGTAATGAATTGTTTGTTTATCCGAATAAGTTGCACCAGTACGATTAACTTCATTGAGGCACCAATATGATTTTCAATTATTATAACTGGCACTATAATTTGCTGAAAAATGTTCCCGCGGACCTCTTTTACTCTAGCGACATTGAATGTTCAATACATTTGAATTCTTCACAAGGTATATGGAAAGCGTAGTTGCTTGATGAATTCGAATTCTACTTTTCGTTTGCAGTCCAACTTCGCAAGACCTTGGGTGGAACACGTAGCCGAGCTACGAGAACGAGACTGCAACTCGACAAGCTCTTCGTTGCAGACGCTGTGAGCAACTATTCGAACGTCCCGGAAAGCGAATTGCCTACTCAATTAAATGAAGGAGTTTCCGACGATGCACAAAAAACAACGATGTAAACTCTGACTCTAATTCACTTTTGGATTCACTTCGTTCTTCAGGCATGAGACTCGTCATACTTTCTTTTCCGAAAAGTAATCATGAGCCTCTAGCCCTTTTTAGAGACAAATCAACATGGGTGTTTTCATGCAATTATCATTTATTGGCTTTAGAATGCTGGAACTTGCTAATTGAACTAAAAAGTGTTCGCTCAAACTTAGTTTTTACTGATTTAAGGATCACATCTTGGGTTTTTATACAATCATACATGGAATAAAATGCGTGGCACTATATGATTAAAACAATTAAAATCAAATGCTTCTACTGGCAACTCTTCTATCTTAAATAATTTTCGTCTGAATTTTAAGCGTTCAATAATCGTTTCTTTAGAGATTTCTATCCACAAATTGGGAGACATGATTGCACAAGGGTGAAGTTTGGACTGGCAAGCTGTCTGATCCACTATATGTTTGCAAGGCGGAACAGAGACCAACCACAGAGGCGGATCCAGAAATTTGGCAACACCGGATTCCCTCCATTTAAACCTATGTTGAACAATCGATTCTTGTCGGAGCATCTGGCCCCTTAAAGAATCGATACGTCTCCATAGGTTCAAGTGGAGAAAAACAATGTTGCCAATTTGCTGGATCCGTCAGTGACCAACCACCAAATCCCGACCTGAACAAAACCAGGTTTCATACAGCATCGATTTTTCGACTTAGGAGTCAATTAAGCTCTAGGCTTTAAATTTAACTCAAACCTTAATCTTGCTAGCCTCTATCCATCACAATTATTAAGTAGGCTATGCGATTGGCTCTTGAAAAAATCAGAGGTCAGCCAGCTGGACCTTAAAAAAACATTTTTGGACACTCCAAAACGAAGAGGGGGAAAAGCACTCTTGATCTTTTGAACAAACGGATTCTACTTCATCCTTTCTCGCCTGCAACTCGCACCGGATGCGAATTGCAAGAGCTGCGAAGGTTCTTTCAAGAGGCTCGTGCGATAGAATCGTCGCTCGGAGAATATCACGAGACGAGGCAAGAGACGAGATTGCAGAGCGGAAAATCATCAAGAACGTCGATCAGCTGATGTAAAGCGGAGACAGCTTTCACACACGTGCAAGTCATTTCCGCTGCAGCGTCTAGCGTTACGACTGTTGCCGCTTTTGCGGAAAAAATCAGAGTTCTCGTGAATTCAACGGGTCTCTATCCAACTTTGACTGGAGTGAAAAGATTTGTATCGGAGAATTTAGTTGAAAACTCTAGGCGAACACATCGGAAAAGTCTAGGATTCATTCCTGGCTTCATGATCTGCGCACACACCATAGAACTGCCGTAAACGCCATTTTAAATTTTTTTGTAACAATGTATTACAGTAGATAAACTTGTGTGCCTTGCAACAATGTTTTTATTGAATTTTTTCGTAAATACTATCAAGAACTTAACTGGAACATTTTTATTTTATTTTCGCAAGTTTAATGGCTTATACCCCTTCTCAGGGGTCTACAGCCAAGTATAGACAGTAACCTGAAAATTTGAGGTGCATGGGTAAAACAGTATTTATTTTTTGAAGTGTTAAGTTCCAAAAAACGCGGGAAAATCTTGATGGATTTACGGCGTTCTTGCTCAGCACGGCGGTCTAACCACGAAACAAGTGCACGAGGTCAACAGACAAGTGACGAGTCGCGAGTCGCCCTGGTTTGACAAGTCCACGTCAAATTCAAAATGGCTGATTTTTTGCGTCTTAGTTTTTCAATCATTGAAAACTCACAAAATAAAGAAGGCTATATGTTTGACATCTTCGCTTTTGTGCTTCTCAAATCAAATTTAATAATAAGTAGAAGCTTTTTTATTGCTCATCATAATTTTAGGAACCTCTAACTTTAAACTTTAGGTGCAGTTGTGAAACCGGGGTCAATTCGTTAAATCATGCATTTGAAGTAGGCACTGCATCTCTTGAAGCCGGAAGTTAGAAAATGCGCAAATTACCTACGCAGGTCGTGAACTTATGAGCGACTTTCAGATTTTTCCGATAATTCCATCGTGAGATTTGAGCCATTTTCATTATAACCGAGGTCACATGATCAAACTGAGACTATCTCACTAGCGAGGCCACTGCGCAGTGAGTTTTCGCGCGTCAAGCTGAGATCAGTGTGCTATCTACGGGCTGTAGCAATTTGGTGACATAGAGATCAATAATTGGACGTATGTCTGTCAAACGTAACTAAGCGCCAAATTGAGTTCCTTTAGAGGAATTTAGAATGCCGGATAGCGCGTTCTGTCAAACGGAACTAAGCGCCATGGAAAAGCATTGCGAGTATAGGACGGAATGAGCCCGACGCACAGTGCGGTGTCCTTATGGCGCGTAGGGACAAAAATCATAGCTCGCAGATAAAAGCACATAGAGGGGTGAAATTTGGTATGAGAGGTCTTGAACATATAGACTATCGTTAGATGAGGTCAAATTTTGTAAATGACACTTTGGGGAGGGAGGAGGGGGCGGGAGTACTGATACTTGAAGGCGAGTGTTTGGGCGGTAGAGACCGAACTCATAGCTTAAAGACCGAAAGACATAGAAAAGTGAAATTTGATATGAGACCTCCTATACTTATTTGCTATTGTCGGATGGGGTCAAAATTTCATAATGACACTTGTGGCGGGGTGAGGGGGGCGGATGCAGTGATACTTGAAGACGTGTGTTTGGGCAGTAGGGACAAACATTTTAGTCCGAAGTTGGTAGCATATACAGAAGTGAAATTTGGGTGCGACCTCTTCTACCGATAGGTCATCGTTAGATAAGGTCAAATTTTTTAAATGACACTTGTGGCGGGGAGGGGGGGAGCGGTCGCAAAGTTACTAAATAGTGAGCGTTCGGGCGGTAGGAACCGAACTCGTAGCTCAAAGACGGATGGACATAGAGATGGAAAATTTGACATGAGACCTCCTATTCATATAGTCCATCGTTAGATGGGATTAAATTCTTAAAGCAGCACCTGGAAGGGAAGGGAGGACTGTAACAATTATAGTGAGATCGAATCAGGTCGGAAAAAGACGGTCATGGCACATTCCCCATGATTTGATCTGAAATTACTGGTTAACAACAGGCCCTGTTACCTTTACCCATATTAAACCTTTTTAACATGTACTATAATTATTTTTTTAAATTTTTGTCTGAGGAAAAAGTCGCAAGAACAAAAAATGCTCAAAAACTGTGATTATCCGAGGGAAAATCGGCTATTCCGAAAAATTGGAGGACGATGCGGAAAGACGGATAGAATTTTTTTTGGGGGAGAGGGGGGTATGTATTAGAGTATTGTATAGAATGAACATCATGTCTAATAACCACATTTATATGAAACTTTTTTATTTTCTTTATCGGAAAGAAATCATGAAGTTCGCCTTAAACAGGGGCCGCATCATTCAGTTCAACGAGTATACCCGATTCCCGACTTGAGGTCACAAAAATGACGATTCCGTCAATTTGGGGCAGTTTGTGGCTCAAAACTAAACATATTCGGAATCTGGAGGGTATTCTGAACAATATATCAAAAAATTGCGTTGATATATTTTGATATATTATTTTAATCTATGTTTAAAGACACGATCATAAGCCAATATGCCGCTTAGTGCGCGCCTGCGAGCCCTGACTAGAGGTCAAAAAAATGGCGATTCCGTCGATTTGGGGCAGTTAGTGGCTTAAAACTAAACATATTCTGAATGTGGAAGGTATTCTGAACAACATATCAAAAAATTGCGTTGATATATTTTGATATATTTTTTTAATCTATGTTTAAAGACACGATCATAAGCCAATATATATGCCGCTCATTGCGCGCCTGAGCCCTGACTTGAGGTCACAAAAATGACGACCGTCGATTTGGGGCACTTTGGGGCTAAAAACTAAACATATTCTGAATCTGAAGGGTATTCTGAACAACATATCAAAAAATTGCGTTGATATATTTTGATATATTTTTTTAATCTATGTTTAAAGACACGATCATAAGCCAATATGCCGCTCATTGCGCGCCTGAGCCCTGACTTAAGGTAACAAAAATGACGATTCCGTCGATTTGGGGCACTTTGGGGCTAAAAACTAAACATATTCTGAATCTGGAGGGTATTCTGAACAACATATCAAAAAATTGCGTTGATATATTCTGATATATTTTTTTAATCTCTGTTTAAAGATATCATCACATCTCATTTATCGATCACGTGGTTGATTTCTGACATGAAAGGACGGACGCCATATTTTTCGTTAAATTTGAGGTCCAATTGCGTAGAAATCAAAAAGATAATAGAGTTGAAACATTATTCTAACAACTTGTCAAAAAAAACGGCTGAACTTATGCATGCACACTGGCTCTCTTTGGTTTCACGTATGCCTGTTATAAAAGCAAGCCAATATGCCGCTCAGTGCGCGCCTAAGCCCTGACTTGAGGTCACAAAAATGACGATTCCGTCGATTTGGGGCACTTTGGGGCTAAAAACTAAACATATTCTGAATCTTGAAGGTATTCTGAACAACATATCAAAAAATTGCGTTGATATATTTTGATATATTTTTTTAATCTGCATTTGAAGATGCGTATATGGAATAAATCGAATTTTTGGCATCATCAACGGAAGACCGGACTGCGAGGCCCTTAATTTAAGAATTTAAAATAATCAACGTAGTTTTTGTATAGACAAACATACCTTATGCCTAAATATTCTACCTCGTTCCGTTCTGATTAGGATAATATCAGTTATCACCCGTCATAACACATGATGCCCGCTGCTGGATCTCTGCTAATTGTGCATCCACGCAGGTTCCGTGATTTCCCCTCCCCCTCCCTCCCCTTCAATAGCATTTTCATTTCAAGAAACTACGAATTTTTTCTTCCCATCCATCCATTTCTTCAATTCATCGGTCATTTTTATTTTCCGACAAAGTCGAATTTTCGATTTTTGTCCACGGGACACTGCACTGTGCGACGCCTGATTTCGCCGCCAATCCAAGCCCCCCTCTACCTTCCTCCTCCGATGGCGCTTAGTTCCGTTTGACAGAAATACGTCCAATTAGTATTCGCAGAACCAATTAGAATCCTGATCTCGCCAGATTGATTGTATGTCCCAGGCTTTTGAAGCAACTCTTCGTTCCGCTCAAGCGAAGGTTTGCCACAGAACGGAGCGAGAGGTGGACCGTATTTCACAATAAAGAACTACCATTACTGTCTCATTTTAGGAGCAACATTTGTATCATTAGTTTCAGTATAGAGATAAGTGTTTTTTTAGGAACGAGCCAGAAGTGGTAGTTCCTTATTGCAAAATGTAGTCCAAATGAAGGAGTTCGCATAAAAAAAACTACCATTACTTCCACACTTTACACTGAAAAAAAAATCTCGGTGTATTTACTAAGAAAAGGGTAAAATTACCAAGAATTCAGGGTTCTATTTGATCCCAGTTTTTTCTTGGTAAAATTACCATTTATGGAATTGGTAATTCTACCGATAAATCTCGGTAAAATTATTGAACTTTCTCGGTAATTTTACTGGACCTTGGTAAAAACGCCAATATTTTTTATCGACTGTGGTAGAATTACCGAGATAAAATGGCAAAGTTACTGGGAATTGATTACCAATAAAAGTGGGATTCTTACCTGAGAAAAACAGTAAAAATACCGGTTTTTAGGTAAAATTACTAGTCTGCCTTGGTAAAATTTCCAATAATTGGTAAAAAAAGTGAGATGGTAAAGGTACAAACGGACCTTGGTAAAAACGCCGAGAATTTTTTTTCAGTGTAGGAACAACATTTGCACCATTGGTTTCAGTATGAAGATAAGTGTTTTTATAGGAACGAGGCAGAAGTGATAGTTCCTTATCGGAAAATGTAGTCGAAATGAGGGGCGATGTGGCACGTTGGCTGCTCAAATGTCAATTTTATCCGTCGTGACGCGGGAGCGCATCGCTCCGGGATGCGAGGCTCCTTAACCCGGGAGATCGTGCTCGGCTTGAAAATTGAAATTCCTCGACGAACCAAAAGAGAAATTGGTCGGTTAAAAAATGAGCTTCACCTTTTTTTCGCACTCTCCGAGGCTGCTCGGCGAGTGTCACCTGCACGTCTTCCCAATTGAGAGCTCCTAACGCGGACAGACGTTTTGACGGCTCTGCCTCCCTCTCGCGACGCCGACTCTAATCACGCTTCCCCGTCGGGCAGAACCCACTGTTTAATTTTGCAAAGAGCTTTTCCGGATGTTAAAGATTGCATCAACTTTGAATTCCTTTCCAGTCACTTCGTCCCACTTTTCAGCTCAATTTGAATCCTGAACAGTGTTCGAAACTTACCTTTGAGTTTTAGGAGCCATGTGGCGCATCAAGCCCGATTTTTAGGCGCCATGCAAGATTTTCTAGGGGCCAAATTGACTTTTTGCCTATATGTTGCGGCGCATTTAGTGAAAAGTTAGACGCAAGATGTTTTCGTAACAGAACTAGTGAGTTGCTGTAACTTGGGGAAGGCAAAAGCACTAAGAATGAAATCGTGAAGAATAGAGGGAGCTTTCACTTGTAGTGCTGAAAATTCTGAGTTTTTTTTAAATTCAAATATATTTGTTTTTCATTTTTTATGTGATTTTCTATGAAAATTCAGATTTTTAGGGGCGATTTGTAGTATAAAATTGCAATGTTCCCACATAGGGGGAAGTTGAAAAATTGCTGTTGAAAAATGTAACTATTATGTCGATTTATTAAGTAGAATACTGTGTATCAGTCATGAGAAGTTACCTCTTGAGGGTTTTTCTATTTTTTTTCTTTTTTTCTTTGAAGCACATGCATCTAAATGAAGTTAAAAAAGTCCGATTGATTCTGAAAAAATTGAAGGACGTTTCATGAACAGCAAGGAAAGCGGAGACCGGCCGGAATGGTGTCGTACTCTCTTCTCATCAAGAGCTGAGAAGTCGCATGATTTGAAGAATTCTTTAGAGGACCTTGAAAGCATTTAAATGTTTCTATTATTTCAGCGGCTCTCTCTCTCCTGTCATCTAGCCTCTAAAAAGGCCTCCATTTGTTCCCTTTATCAGCAATACCAACCCCCCCCCCCCTCCCCTGGTCTGAGTTCAGTCCGGCCTCGCAATTATAATTTCGCACTTTATCTATTTGCACATGAACATGACTAAAATGACGAAAAGGCTGACAGACTCCTCCCTCTCCTTGATTCAACTTAATTGAATCTCTAATTAAAGGGATAAAATTGAATCGTGGAGAACGGTAGGCACTCTATCATTTTTTCTAATCCCATTTCAGCCGAACTCGCGAGAGCTGAAAAATTAGAATGAATGGAAGGCCGCTCCAGAAAGGCTGTCGGCCCGTCACGGGGATGGGAAAGGAGCGGGCGCAGTTGCCAGCTGTCAAGCATTTTGCCGCTATCCGGAGGGAGGCACGAGTGCCTGGTCACTTGCCGCTGAAATTGCAGCTGCGAGGACGAGGGCGGAACGAAAACGACTGAAACTAGACCACGCCCAGTTACTAATGTGTGGAAATGGGTTTGTATAGTGGTTTTGCGATCTTTCAGGATCTAGGTTTGTAAATCCAAAACCACGATTTGTCCAGTGCTGCGCAGTAAGAATGGTAACCAGCATTTTGTCTTAATGTGGGAAGTGGAACACGAAGTTAGCTAAACGCATAGTTGAAGTTTATTGTTGGTTTTTTTTGGGAGGTGGGTTGCATTTACCAAATCTTTGGGCTGAAAATTTGCATCCTTGCTCAGAATCAGGCGCGATGGATAGCATCGGTGAAAGTCCAGAGCTAGCCACTCGTATATCGCAACATCTAAGTAACATCTAGTAAACTTGAGTACCGTTCTGCCCCGCTAAGGAAGAACGCCGCATGAACACTCGAGAGTTGCCAAATTTCCCATCGTAAAATATGTATTATTATATGTTTGACGACTTTCATGCACATTTTTCTTTGAAATTTCCAGATAATTTAGGTTAAACTGCGTAAAAACTTGTTAGGAAATTTTGGAAAAAAATATTCATAATTTTCCCATTAAATTCAGTTTTTATCGAAGGGAAGTTGGCAACGTCAGAATGCTCATACGGCGTTCTTCCTAAGCGTGGCAGCGTTGCGGTTAGAAATTACGATGAGAGACGTGAATGAAAGATCCTATATAATAGTGTTGAAGAATGCAAATTCACCAGATGTAAATCTGCGTCCCTAGCAAAAATCGTTTCAAGAGTTTGATTTGTTGAAGGGGTGACATCCCTTGAAAACGTGATAATGAGGCATTAAGTGACTTTAGTGTTTTTAACAAAAATAATTTCGATGATCTTAGTAAATTGTAGATATTCGACTTTATAGGATTAAAAATGACGTGAAGCGTTTCGGTCGGAACGAACATCTAAATGGACGTATTTATGCTAAAAGGAACTACGTGCATAGGACTTATGTGAGCCATAATGGACCACTAGACAAGGTACGAATTTAAGCATTCTGATACATGTATCTTAACCAGAATTTCACGTAGAACACGATTCGCGCAACGAAAATTACCGAAATCAACTCCTAACGAAGATATTAACGTTTATATTTCACATTGGTTACGAGGAGTTTGAACTGCCCGCTCACAAGAAACTCAAAGCTCTACGTGAGTCAAATCGTGCACTAGAACGGTTTCAGCAAACTTCTCAATCAAGCGATGTTCATTTCCCACCATGTGCTGTTCAAACTATAAAAAACTTGTAATAGCTGAGCTAAAGCGTCAAGATTAAGGTTGCCAGATTTTTATATCGCAAAGACTGTCATGATAACGTTTAGCGCGCGATGTGAGTCACGTAGAGCATTGAGTTTTCATGAGCGGGTGGTTTGAATTCACGCATCAAGAATCATTAAATATCTTCATAACGAGTTGATTTCGGTAATTTTCGTTGTAAGCATCGTGTTCTACGTGAAATTCTGGTCGAGAAACATGTACATAGGCTGTCCCAAAACAACTGAGAGTAAGTCTGTATTTCAGAAACAATAATAGATATTGAAACGCGGTTTGTGGGAGGTTGTAGCTCATATCCTTAGCTATCCAACGAGCCCAAGATTTGCTATTTTGGTCAAAATTTCGCTGAGTTACAGCAAATTTTTGGAGCCGTGTAAAATAGAACCCTACAGGATTTTTGAGTATTTTTTTCCTTGTCTGAACTGTTGTTCCGAGATCGCAACTTTGCGTATCACGTTGGCACTGGTCTAGATGCAAGTTCTAACATGTTTGCATGTGCTTTCATTCCATATCAGAGTTTTCTTCAACTTCCCAGCTCAGTGAAGCCAACATTGTCTAGCGTTAATGACACGTGTTCTCGTTTGGTGCAATGAGTTCGCCCGCGGAGCTGAAACAAGAGCATCGCTATGCCATCCGTTACTGTGTTTACCAAGGTTTAACTGTCTCTGATACCGTGAAAGAGATGTTAGTTGCTTATGGAGAAAATCGACTTGGGGAGAGCACCGTTTATCGGTGGCATGCAGCTTTTTCCGAGGGTCGCGAGTCGGCGGCTTTGATTCCGCATGGCGGCCGGCCGTCAACTTCTGCGGCGGAGGAAGAAAGTGTCATTAACGCAGGACAATGTTGGCTTCACTGAGCTGGGAAGTTGAAGAAAACTCTGATATGGAATGAAAGCACATGCAAACATGTTAGAACTTGCATCTAGACCAGTGCCAACGTGATCCGCAAAGTTGCGATCTCGGAACAACAGTTCAGACAAGGAAAAAAATACTCAAAAATCCTGTAGGGTTCTATTTTACACGGCTCCAAAAAATTGCTGTAACTCAGCGAAATTTTGACCAAAATAGCAAATCTTGGGCTCGTTGGATAGCTAAGGATATGAGCTACAACCTCCCACAAACCGCGTTTCAATATCTATTATTGTTTCTGAAATACAGACTTACTCTCAGTTGTTTTGGGACAGCCTATGTATTAGAATGCTTAAATTCGTACCTTGTCTACTGGTCCATTCCTTTTGGCATACGTATACCTACGTCCAAATAAAGTGGGAGGATCAAAAGTTTTGACAAGGTTGCCTTCGATATCAGTATAAACTGCAACCTTTACTTACTAATCTGGGAACAAAAAATGAATACACTCGTGTTGATTTGAATGTGGGCTTATTCTTCGTAGCTGCATTGAAATAAATGATTTTGTATGCGTTTACTCTTACTGAAAGGGAGAAATTGAAATTCGGCAAGCTGTTCGAAGTGACGAATATCTGGAAAGTTTGGTCAATATATCGCAGCGTGTTATGTCGCAAAATAACACCTGCTCGAAAAAAATAATGTTTTCATCCTGCTCGTATCAAACTGCCGCTGATCTCGTGTTTTCCTTGTTTGCAATTGGATTTACGAAAATAAACCGGAGGTCCTCTCTGTTGACCCGGATATTTCCCTTTGCAAATTTACAATGGTGATTGATCGGATGGATTTATTTTCCCCCCTCCTGAGATTGAATTTGGTGAAAGAGAGAGAGAGACACCTTTTGCCGTGAGAATTTTTCAAACCTTTCTCTGGTTTTTTTTAGGGGTTTGGTTATTTTTCTTTTTTCTTTCCTTTCACCGTCGTAAACGCTGATGAAATACTTTTTGATGATGATGCGGAATTAATCTTAATCCCTCCCCTTTGCGTGAGGTCCTATGCTGTCTTACTAAGGAAAACCTCAGTATGAACATTCGAGAGTTGCCTTATTTCCTTTAATAAAATATTCACTTATGAGGCGAATTATGAAAATATTCACTTGAAATTTTTTATACAGTTGTGAATACAATTCTCTGAAAATTGGGGGACGGGTAATTCTCACAAATTTTACTTGAAATTTGTGTTATAATAGAATAAACTTTGCAACGTCTGAAGGCTCATGTGGCGTTCTTTTTTAGCACAAGAGTATAGAGGAGAAGATGATGTGAGAAGGGGAAAGCGATAGACAAAGAGAGGAGGAGAGATTTCATAACTTTTTTCATTCTCGAGGACAAATGCACAATTGCAATTCTCTCTGGGTAACGCTAGGACGTTTAAAGCGAAGAAAAGTTCAAAAGGAAAGTTCAAGAGGCGCAGAATATGTAGAGTGAGTTATTTTACGGGAGTATCGGCCACATTTTTATGCTGAGTTATCCAAGGTAAGTGGAAAACTCACACACAGAGAAAAACTTCGATAGCATGTATCCAACTTCAGTTCATGTAGCAAACCAAAGTTTTTGGTTCGGGAAACCGAAGTTTTTGATCATACAAACGGAATTTAGATCCATTTAACCAGAATTTTCAGAAAAAAATCGAAGTTTAAAAATCCGGAATGTTTTTTAAACCTAGAAGCCTTTAGTAATCTGGACTTAAAACTCGGGTAGGCAGTATGAACCGAGGTTGTTTCCTTTCCATGCAAAAGTTGTGTTCATTCATTGCTTAAAACATAAATATGTTAAAGACCGTCCCATGGAAAAAAGACCCTAATCCAACAACTCTCAAAATTTGTTTGTCATCAGAGCAGAGATGAGTGTTTTACTAACATTGTAGAAGCAACAAATTCATAAAATTCCGGAACAAACCGTATGGACGGCGGTTTGAAGTTTGCACTTCGAAGAATGCAGTAGCTAGACCAAGTTACATAGAATTCTAATCTAGGTACCAATTTCACTGTGAAAAAGTGTTAAATTTAACCCTTGGATGTCCAAGCCAGGTCAAATTCACACAATGTTTCCTAAAACTCCATGACCCGCGGGTTGTAAGGGGGCGGTACATACGAGTTTCAGATATAATTCTAACAATACATTGTCATATAAAAATCAGAGATCAAATTGGAACAAAAGAAAAATCGAGTGTCAACACAGCGGAAGAAGGAGAAACGTCTTCGGGCCTCCTTTATAAACTTTTCTGCCGAATCTAAGCGACACCTCATCAGCAGCAGAGAGCGGAGCGTTGCGAGGTCACGCGTCGCAATAGCGCGCCTTCAATTTTACAGACGCAACACGGACATCCATCAGGCACGAATAGTTGTATCACTGCGCCGTCATCAACGCTCCTTTTCTTTGCTCCATTTCCTTCATGTGTTGGTTCTGAATGTCTTACATTTAAGTAGTGCTCCAAGGACTACGTGAGCAACACCGTTAAACATGAAAATACGTAATAAACGGGTCTAGTTTTCTAACTTCTCTCCCGAATCCGAGCGACACCTCACCAGCAGTATGGAGTGAGGTATTACGAGTCTCACACCATCGTGGCTTCAGTTTTGCCGATTTCTCCGTTGAAATGCAAATGTTCGTCCTAGCTCGAGGAAAATAGCTCAGTTTAAAAGTTTCACTCCATGGACTAAAGTCTATTTCCCAAGTGTTAAAATTTTGATATGATCAACACAGACGCTGACCTGCGGTAACTTAAAATTTGCTGGTTGAAACTAACATATACCTCCTTCCTCCTTTGTATATTGCAACGACCCACATCCAACAATATATTTATAAACTGCGCGCGACAGAAGATCCGCCATCATGTTTGTTGCATTTACTTTACATGCAAAAGTGACGTCAGACGATCTTCTGTCGCAACCTAGAAGTGCGTAAACCTATTTGGCGCGGACTTTACTCCATTATGATCTTAAAGTTAAAAATCGAGCATGATTGTGTACGCCCAATTTATTAGTTTTGAGTGTATGTATTCTTGGTTTTTCATCCTGATTAATGATCCCCATTACCAATGTAAAAGGTGATCAGCAATCTAGGTATTCCTCTATCCTTTATTAAAAACGAATCATTCATTAAAAAATCTTGGGCATTTTCTTTTGTAGATGGATGACACCCGACGGCAAAGCAGAGAGCAAAAAGTCAATACTGCCGTCGACTCGAGTGAAAGCAATCATTGCTCGAATAGCAGGCCTTCGACTTTGCTTCACGGTCGAATGAGAGTTCTCCCTATCAAACGGCTGAGAATCGATACGCAAATGTGCTAAAGTGACGGGCAAGAATAATGCCGGCAATCTCGGGGCACTTGATGAACGCTCAAATGAATTAAGAGACTTTCCCTCCGGGCCCGGGCGATAGCGAAGCAGGAAAATGATTTAATTCAAAAAGTTAATTTGAAGATGAATTGATCCTCGTCCACTCCTTTTCTCAGCCACCCGCTCGAGCTCTATAAAAATATAAGAACCCGCTTGAATGATATTATTCCTCCTTTCGACCCCTTAGCAACGCTGCCAGATGGTATATTTGCTAACTTTTTGAACTTCTTCGAAAATCAGTGAAACGTCTCTCTGACTCACAGTGCATTTGTATAATACATATTTTTCAAGATTTATCTCTGAATCAAGAGGTCTTTACGTCCGTGCTAAGGAAATACGCCGTATGAACCTTTGAAAGTTGCCGAATTTCCTCTGATAAAATTTTGATTTCTAAGGAGATTTATGACTGTTTATCCTTGAAATTTTCTGGATTTTAAAGGTAAATTGCAAAATAAATTATCTGAAAAATCTGAAGGGAAATAATCGTAAGTTCTCACGAAAATTCGAATTTTATCGAAAGAATCTGGCGACGCCTGAGGGTTCATACGGCGTTCTTCCTTAGCACGGCAGTTTTAGTACCTAGTTGCGATTTTCATCCTGTGTCTGTTTTTCTCCTTAATGCGCACACCGCATGCGTGAAAGAACAGCAAACTAACATTCAGCACTGTGTAACACTTAGGAATTCGTTTTATGGAAACTGTTGCAATTTGCGACTGTCGCTTATTGCGTTGGGTCAATAGGATAAATTAATGTAGTTGCCACTTTCACGGATCCCACAGGGTGCGGTTTTGATCTTAAGTTGCGTGGAAATCATCTCCCTATATACCTATCAATCACAACCTTAAACATTATTCAAAGTTGCAAGCCATCAATCACACTTACTCGTCTTTGCAAAACATTGAAGAGAAGAAGAAGAAGAAAAAAATCTGATTTCAGATTGTACCGTTGCAGATGTGTAGCTGTACATTTTGTCTTTTTGCTCTTTTTTGGGGACTACGACGACTATCGAACCCTCAAATGGCGTTTTGCGACCTCTAAAACCTGCTTCCTAGGCCCCCGCTAGTCTATCTAAATGAGAGCGGGCTCATCTAGGGACAGTCTCCTATCGATAGCCGCAAAAATAATGCAAATCGGCCTGGTAAATATTTAGAACGAGCTGTGATGAAAAATGAACACTTAGCATTGTTTAAGTAAATGGGAAATTAAGTAATTAATTGGGGAATTAAGTAATTAAGTAATTTAAAATTCAGAGCCTAGTCACGTGAGATACAAAAACCAGGATCATATTTCCAAAATATGAATAAAGCGGATCATCTAGAGATTATTACTCGTCGATAGCAGCAAAAATCGGTGCAGGTGAACGGTGCCAAAAAATGAAAATTTAGGGAGTCAGAGAACTTAGAGTAATAATGCATACTACCATCTTCAAATTTGGAGACTTTATCGAGGGCTATTAAGAATCATGCTTCTATCAATTTCGGCAGTAACTCAGCGAACAAAATATTTCGGAATCCTGAGACCTTACATTCATATTTCAATGAGAGATAATGAAATGACTTTCCATCAGGAAATTAATCAAGTTAAAATAATTTCAAAGCTTTCCCAGCATTAGTAAATGATTTTAGAACTCATTCATGAAAGTATTTTTTCCGCCTTTGATACGGCAACGCTATCCATTCCTCGTCGCGCTCTTCAGGCCGAAACAAAAGCGTAGGTGGAGGAGAGTGAAAATTGGACGTACATCCGTCAAACGGAACTATGTGCATTGTGACGTGAGCCCTGTTATGCATATATTCTTATGGGTCTCAGGGCTCATGTCTTGATGCACATAGTTCCGTTTGACAGAAATACGTCCAATTGATAAAAATAAAGAACTGGAATGAAAAGCGGACGGTGGAACTTTACTCTCCACTTAACTCTATTTGAGCTTTTGAACCGAGCCCTAAGTTGTAATATTTATTTCCTCCGTTTCCGTTCCTTCTCCTTTGGATTTTTTTTTGTCTCTACTTTTAAATAAGCTTGAGATTGTTAGGAAAAGTGATGTAATGAGTAGTCTAGTAACCGAGTAACGATGACGGAGCGACGGGGAATATCCCCACTCGCTTGAACTGTTATATCATTAAATGATACTGAGTTTCTTGCCCGGGCTCCAAGCTCCGAGCACTCGGTTCCTGAACGAAAACTGAAAACTTTCTAACGAGATTATTTACAGGCTCTGAACTTCGATCCGTAATTGTGAGTTGGAAAGGAAAAGTTGGTTTTAAATTAATTGTGAATGAACAGGTTGTTAAGTGTCAGAGTGTTGCTGTCACTGCTCATAACGGTGAAATTCGTCTACGAACTCCGTAATGTAAGGCTCGATCTGCCGATCTGTTTGATGAACGTGTAAAAATGGCTTCACGAAGAGCATTTGTCTTGGTCTATTTCTCAGAGCTAAAGTCATGGATCGATAGGTATTATTTTTAACCCGATAATTATTTTTTATTTTATAAAAGTCTACAATTCGTGTTGTCGGCCCTGGTAAAAATTGGCAGTAGAATCTGTGTTCCAAAATACCATAGACCTAAAGCCGGCTGTAAGATTTTCAATAGCCTCTATAGCCGGCTGCACAATTTCTTATAGCCTTTTATGGCCGATGGCGATTGAGCAACAGCCAGGCGATAAAAAGTATGCTAAATGTTACTAATTACGGATGCTAGGACTGTTTTTGGAGTACTGCTCTATTTTTGAGCCGTAGTATCTTGATTTATTTTGCGCGGGAAGCTCCGTACTTTTGAAGGATGCCTGTCATTCCTAATATGTTGGAGCGCCTTCAATTTCGTATGATACTGTGCAATACCTCTGTGTGAAATAGTTGCTTCAAGCGCAGTGGCACGCTGCGGCGCGGCGGGCGGGCAGCCAGCGCGAAAAGCGCCTCAGCGCCTACAAACCTAACAGGGATACTTCACGCATTGCGCCATGCGTGAAGTATCCCTGTTAGGTTTGTAGGCGCTGATGCGCGCTTATCGCTGGCAGCACGCCGCTCCGCTCTGTGTTAGGCTCCAATATAATCTTGCGGAGTCAGCGTTTTTCAACTCATAATTTTGAAATGTTTGCATATCCTGTATGGATTATTCTCATTTTAATTGATGGGAAAAAAATATGTATTAAAGGAAAATATGTGTGTTTTGTGAATATTATGGTGGTTCCGTATCAAACTTAATGATTTCCAAAGCACACGAATTTCTACAATTTCTTATAGCCTATTATAGCCGATGGCGATAAAGTGTAAAGCCCGGCGATAGGAACTATAGCCCGGCTGCATACTTCTTTATCGCTTCGTATAGCCCGGTTACATGATTTGCTCCACTTTCTACAGCCAGCTATATGATTTTCAATTGCCTTCTTTAGCCGGCTATAAGAATTTCTATGATATTATGAAACGCAGCTCCTATTGCCAATTTTTACCAGGGGGTGTTTCATTTTTTCAATTATTTTTTTTTTTTTTATTTTCTTAAAAGAAACGAAAAAAAGGATAGCTTCATTTCTTTGAGATGTAGGATAGTTTTAAGTTTGCAACAGAGGAGCTGGAGATGGAGTCATGGGAGATCTTTTATAGATGTTCTCATTTATAATTTTCCGTCTTAATTTTGCATCATTATTTTACACTATTTTCCTCTTTTAGGGGTCATTTCTTGCCTATCACACCTGCGTATAAGATTTCACATCAAGAAATGCGAAGAAACCCATGAAAAAAAAAAACAAAGTGTAAACTTCTTCCCAATCTTCGCAGGAGTTATAAACTGAACTAGATCAATTCACAAAACTACTCTGCAGCAGTTTAAAATCATGCGAAATTAATAGTTTTCCAGCAATTATTGAAATTTATAGACAAAGCTATAGAGAAAGAAGACATAGGGAGTAGATGTAAAGCGATCCTGTTGGTTGAAATGGGTAACTCCTGTAGACTGAGGGAGAAAATGATGGACTAACTATTGGGTCTCTAGTGGGTTGCCGTTAGTTAGCCTATTACCTATACCTCCTTCGTCCATTGCAATCATCTGCTTCCCCTTATGAGATCCCTCCACAGACATTTTGTCTCCTTTGTCTATAGTTTTGTCTATCAATTTCGATAATCAGCCGGCAAGAGGTTTAAAACATGATGGGAGAAGACAGAGACTCCGGGTAGGATGTGAAGGCTCCAGAGACATCAGTGGCGTGGCGTGCTTTGCGATATATCGATTTTTATGCCATTTAAACCCATGGAAAAGGATCGATGAACAGGGTGTTCACAGCGAACACCTTATTAATCGATTCTTTACCATGGGTTTAAATGACATAACAATCGATATATCGCAGTTCACGCCACGCCACTGAGAGACATACTATGTGACCGATCGTGGCAGTGCTATCTAAATTTTCCGCAAATCTCGGTTAGTGTTTTGCGCTTCTCCAAACGGATTCGTAGAGGGCGGGGGGGGAGGGTATGGGCGAACTTCGATGGCTTAGGGATTTGGATGGAGAGAGAAGAACAATGTACATAAATCAAGAGTGACAGATTTGTGGATTCTCCTTAGCGCGGGAGACGGCTTCGGAACCATTCCAAGAACAGCCGAGAAGCAGTAAGAAGTGTCCCGAAACCTGCAGAAGAACAGTGATACGTGTACCTTGACTCGTGATAAAGAGAAAAAAGGAAACAAGTGCTCACTTTAAAAGCCCCATTCTTTCCATTGCCACACAAACTTGGGATCTGCGGTAATGGACCAAAATGAATGAATTAAATCACTACGTGTATTGGAGCGTTTGTCTTTAAAATTTCACGTAAAAACTAAACATTAGTAACACGGTAGCTTTATTCCAACGACGGAAAAATACCACGAAAAATTTAACTGAACTGACGAAAATCAGGCTGAAAATGTTTAAGTATGTTACTCGTAGGAAATGCCAGTGCCTCTTGAGGCTCCTCCTTTTTTTCGGATTCTGGAAGATAATTTTGAAATATGTCTAGGCAATTTTGAACCGGGACGCCCAGTTTATTCAGGAAACCCTTTCTCAGGCATCTCCATTCGCTCCTCCCTTTTTTCATTAGTATATGTCCTAATTAGGTTTGAGCATCATGCAATGCGAAAATAGCCGAATGAAACCGTGCCAGACCAACATTAAGCTCTGCATTTGCAAAATTAAAATTTAGCCTCCTCTCTCTCGCTCTCGGTTCGTATCTTTTTTTCTCTCCCTCTAAAAATTCGAATCGACGGGCAAATGACCCCTAGAATTCGCTCGTTAGTATGTTATTATTTCAGAAACACAGCCTCAATGGTAGCTTAAAAGCTCTCGTGAAAGTATATATATTTGATGTTCCTTGGGGAATGGGGGTTGGGGGACGTTAAAAGCCTGAGCCAACGCAACGCGAGCCAGCCGTCTGTTTCTTCATTTTTTTTACTGTTTGCTGTACCTTTCCATCCCTTGCTCTTAATTGCGCGTAATCGCCAGTAAAGCGAGGTCCAACTTTAGTTGGACTGAAAAAAAGAAGAGTAGCTGGGTACATATTCAATTTTCTCTGAAAATTAAGGGCTAGCTTCATCATTAGAAGGGATGATAAATTTCATCGTTCACTGGCTTTGCTCGGCGCCACGGTCATCGTTAAAACTACCCGAGAGAACAATTATCCCGGCGAGGATTAAAATAAACCTGAAGGCAAAAAGTATCTGAAAGCACTTTGTTACAATCATTCTTTTCTGATCATTTGCGTAGAGGAGGAAGAAAATGTGATAATTTAATTCTGAAAATCCTTATTTTTGTAAGAGATTAAACATTTTAATTCTTAACATCCACTTAGTGGGAAATAAAGTCTTCGTAACTAAACTAATTATAACCGATTTTTACCGTTTATTTACCTTTTTTATTTTAATTATTACTCTTTTTTTCTTACCCGATGTTTTCGACGAAAATTGAATATTTCAAAGAGTCTTATAACCGTTCAAAAATGCATAGATTATTCATTGACTGTTTTGATGCTGATAGTACATCTGATAGTACTCTGCTGATAGTGACATAAGGCATAAACAGTTAGTTAGACAAATGGTTTGTTCAAGAACGAATGAAGGCCAAAAACTACATTTTTACTCATTTGCACTCATGTTGTAATATTCATCATCGTTCCGGAAGACCGAATAAAGTGTAAGGGACCGTGAAATAGCCAGTTCAAGTGAGTAAAAATTTAGCTTTTGACTATCTAATTATTTAGATTTGTATTCTTACATCTCAAAAAAATCTTTTCTTTTTGATTTTCTTGATTTTTTTGTTCCTATTCCCGCACACAATTTTTCAATCACACAGTTTTCTCTTCGCATTTTGTTTTATGTGTTGGGGTAGAATGAATTGATTATTATTTTTGCATAGCTTTGAATGAGCAAATTCAATAATTCCACTAATGATCAATTTGCTATGCACTGTCAGCTATAAACAACGACGCATTCCACCTTCCCCAAACTTTTATATTCTAGAAATCAAGAAACTTTTTTTTATGATTCACAAGAATAAGAATGCTTAGCAAAACGACACTCAACGAGCATAACTTTCGGCCATCTTGAAAAAATACTAAAGGAAACGCTATACTTGCAATATGCTGCGGATCCTGAAGCAACGTCATCCGTCAATCTGAAACTAAAATGCGGTAGAGTTGAGGGACCCATGAGTAATTCTGTCCTTTTCTTTCAAAACCGTGCGCGCCTGCTGGAGCACAACACCAACAAGTTTTACGTAAAGTTGAACTTCGTTGAGCCGGCTTAAAGTTTAATAAATTTTTGACTTCTTTAGAGGGGGAAGAGAAAGAAAAGAAAAAAAACCCCCTTTAAACTTCATGTCAAACTCTCCAATGCGGTGCCGGGCTCCAACTCAATAATAAAATCCACGCATCGCGCCACAGAGACGTCCGTCACAACGTACGATTGCCCAAGGTACGGATTAAAGGCGCGCTACGCAATTACTCTTATTACGCAAATTCGGTACTTGGCCTATAGCCTAATCTAATTAGTTGGAAACCCAATCGGATGGGTGAGGTTAGGTGAGGTACTCAACTCGCTCGCTGTGAAGTCCGTCCCATCGCGCGCTCTGCTATGTTACCGAAGAGAGCGGCACTGCTGCCGTGCTAAGGAAAAACGCCATATGAACATTTGAGAGTTGCCAGATTTCCTTCGGTAAAATGTTTATTTTTGAGGAAAGTCATGAATATTTTTTCTTGAAATTTTCAGGAACTTTAGGCGAAATTGCAAACAAAATTATCAGAAAAATTGGAAGAAAAATATCCGTGAAGCCAGGAAATTCGTGTTTTATAAATGGAAATTTGGCAACGCCTGGAGGTTCATACGGCGTTCTCCTTTAGCACGGTAGAGTCATAGAGAAAAAAAAAGGAGGTGTTTGCATTTCGGGCATCTTGGAATATTTTGATGACTTGATGACGTAGGTGGGTACAGTGTGAAGGGGACGTCCCTGTACCCAGCTGTACCCACCTAGGTCATCAAGTCATCAAAATATTCCAAGATGCCCGAAATGCAAACACCTCCTTTTTTTTCTCTATGCGGTAGAGTAATGCTTAAATTTTAGAAACAAAGTTTCCTTCAAAATTCGTCTGATCTAATTTTGATGAACTCGCTGATTCAGCTGAAACAGCAAAATGTGTAGGTATTATTTGTAAGAAAAAATGAATCCATCGAGAAAGCAGTAAGCGCGTAAATATTTACTTTGTTCCAGGCAAAACAGCAGGAAGGCATTCGGTATTATTCCACCGGAAAGTGTGCTTTTTGAATAAAATGGTGCATTTTTCCATCACTTCCTACCCTTAAAATTATTTTTTTGAGTGTTTAAAACTCGATGGCGAAAGCATGTATAGAAAACAGCAATCACGACTGTTTTACCTGACATGCAACTGAAAATGGAATTCGTCGATTTTTTAACCACTCAGACGCTCTCTGGGAATCTTTCGGATGATTGGTGGCAACTTTACAAAGGACGGAGCCTTATTTTCCCATACAATTTTCCCCCTAAACCAACAATGTCCATTAGCTCAAAACTTCATTTTTGCACCTGCCGCTCTCTTCGGCGCCATGTCTCACAAAAAACTGCTTTTTCAAAAAAAGTGAAAATTAAGCCTTTAGAAAATCAACTTCGTGGTGCTTTATGGCAGCAGATACGCAGTTTCAAAAAGGAGGTAATAATGACGCATGTCTTAGTGCACTACACAACAAAAATACATCATGGTATATCAGACTTTAGTTGGCATATGGCACCACGCTGCATCTGTGCCGCGTCGGACAGGATTTTTTCCCCTCGGTCTGGATTGTATCATCGAGATCTGTAGCGCACATTGCACCGTGGACTCTTAAGGTTTCGTTTAAGAGCGAGAAAAGTTTAAGAGAGGCTAAAAGGGCATGAAACAACAGCGAGGATCTGGATTGCAAATTTTAGTCGGTCTGGAGGGAAGCAGCGTAAATGAAACAGTGAGGCTCTGAGTGAAGCCACTAATGAAAATGAAATAAATAAGTCGGTGTGCGGTTTTAGGAGTGGTCTAGAATTTTAATCGGAATTATTCTAATTTGAGGATTGAGCGAGCACCACGGCGGAGCCCCTCCCCCCCCCCCTTTCGCCCGCCGGCGTAACCGCTTCAGGGATGAAGAAAATGGAGATACTCCCTGCATATCTCGGTGGTTGCGTTATCGAGTTGAGTGAATATTGCACAATCCATGGTCCTAAATGAAAGAACTTGGTACATTTCGAACTTCGATTGTTTCGAGATTGATATCTCAGCGTCTCGCGTGGAGGTGTGTGCGCTTCTGGTGTACTTACGATCCGGCACAGTATTGCTAATTGCGGTGGATTTGATTCGACCATTTCTGACTACTCGAGTTCTTTATGCAAATAACTTCCTCCCCTTTCTTGATAAAGTCCTCGGTTCATTTCATCCCCGGCGCTTTGAGGAAGAAAGAAGTTCAGAATGAAAAAGCGCCCAGCGGCACCGGTTTGTTACTTTAAGTGTGACCTACCTTTTTGATGGTCGTTAATTAGAGCTGGAAAGCTCAACGCCGAGCTACGAACTAGAGTCATTGCATGCAAGATTAGGAAACGATTCATTTCTTAAAACGAACCTCTTTGTTCCGTTCTCCTGACCATTAAGATAAGTTTAAACGTATGCAGACACACATCAGCACTCAGAATTTACCTGCACTCTTTTGAGTGCAGGTAGTTTCTTTTAACCTGTTAACGGCTAAATCGCAGCGACGAACGATGCGACTTTTTGCGCACCGGAGTGCTCGTGTAGTATATCCTCCAAATTGAAGGCAACTAAGTTGCCTTGTGAAAACGCGATATCGAAAACGGACACCGTGACGAGAGAAAAAATTGTTTGATCAATTTGTTACCGGGAAAACTCCGGAAAAATTGTCAAACAAAATACGACTGCATATCTTCATTTTGCCGAGCTGCTGGTAGTCACCATAAATATAAGCACTTCTAAGTTATTTTGATGCGTGTTTTTGTTTTTATTTTTTCGTCTGAAGGAAGTTGGCTCTCCTCTTTAATTCAAATTGATGCGACGTCAATCGGTAAACTTCTTAAACTTGAATATCGGAGCATTAAAATTATATTCTGGAGTAGCGTCCTCAGCTCGAGGTAAATGCTGTCCGACTTCATTCGAACCTACTGCACTCACTCAACTTTTCTAAAAGTTTCGGTTTTCCTTTCAGTTAAATTCAGTTCGACTGTGTTAACTTTCGCGCTAATGCAATGCGTGGAAGGATACGAATAAGGATGAGAGGAACAATTCAGGGTTCTCGATTCCTTTCAAACTTTTTCCAAGGGAGGAAGCCTCGACGTGTGGTTGACCCATTTATCTGGGCTGGAGTAACTTAATACAACTACTCTTTTCACGCGTGACTTAAATTTTATCTTCTAATCTCTAGATTTTACGGCTGACGAGTTTCCGGATAGGATAGTTCACCTTGCATATAAGCCTTAATTGGTTTTTTCGCCCCAGGCGCTCCCACACCGATGAGGGAAAATTGAGCGGAAAATAGGGCAACTCAAGACAAGAGGAAAAGTCGAATGTGGTAATGGATTGTATTCGATACATCAAACAGGTGAGATTGTATCGATTATATCAATTGGTTCAACATGTAAACATAGCCTCAAAAGTTAACTCAGTAGTAATCTGAAGAAACGCGGGTTTTTTGTGAAAGTTTTTTTTTTATTATTATTCTTATGAGTACAATGTGAAAATGTAAAGTGAAATCGTTACGAATTTTCTTATTTTCAGCTTTTCCAACTTACATCCTAAAATTTTTGTTCGAGGTTCAGATGATGAAATTACGAAAGAATTTCAGACCCTCTTGATTCGCCATTAGTGATTCTTAAACCATTTGCCATAAAATTATAAAACACTTCTTTTCGCTCCAGCAAAAATTTACAACAGAGCCATTGGACTACATTTGGACGTATTTATGCTATAAGGAACTATGTTCATAGGAATTGCTTAAAACATAGTTCCTTTTAGCATAAATAAGTCCATTTGCGATTAGGAGCTACAGTTTCCGGCTCATTGTCAGATCAAAAACAACGCACGTCCCATTAGATTCCCTATACACGTAAGAGCTTTTACGGATGAGCCGAAACTTGGAGTTCCTAATTTACAAAATTTACTCCATCGTCAAACAGGCTTAGTAGAGTACCTATATTGAGAGAGTATGGCCACTGGGCCACATGGAGAGGCTTAGGACCCAAAAATGGCGGTGCTTTGTTTTGGTTTTTGTAGATGGGAGGGGTGTCATTGCCAACTTTTGACGGTTTTCACCAACCGCACTTGCTGCCAACCTTACTACATCTAAGATAATTTTTCTCAAAAATTGCAGACGATTAGCCTTAAAAATATGTAAAGAAGTCGCGATAGTGCATTTGGGCAAAACTCGTTACGATAAGCAAAGAAAACTACATTTTGAGTCATTTTGCATCACATGAATTTATGGCGTCCGCCATTTTTGGGTCCTAAGGGCTCCATTCAGCCTAAGATGGCTGAGCCAAACAGAGGTGGTAACACCAGTGGCCATACTCTCTCAATATAGGTACTCTAAGGCTTAGTACATTATTTTGGGCCATTGAAATCAGGAACAATCCAAACAGTTAGGGAATAAAGTTGAGTTCATTCTCCAGCATGGCTAAACTTTCGGTTCTGCGTCACGACCGAACCCGCGAATGAGACGATTATCCGGCCGGTCAGGAAAAGGGCTAGGGAGCGCAAAACAAATTCATCAAATACTCCTCCCTGCCCCATTTACAAGCGCTTCAATCTCGAGTCTAGGGAGCCCATCCCCCATCCCTCGTGCGCGCATCGCGAACGGATTAATCATAATTTAACGGTTTATACCAGAAACAGCGTAAGTGCCGCGCAGATACGCTGGCCTCCGGGGCACTTACGCGCTTCTCCGCATAAGCCGCTCAATCATCGATATCATTATCGACAACACTCGCCGGAATTACACGATGTTTATTTTTCTCGGAATGCGCATAATAGGATTGCTAATAGCGTCCGTTTGATTGCGGCGGGGAGAGGGCGGGAGGTTGGAACTCGGGGATGCGAGGGAAACGGCACGGGTTCAGATCTCAGCTGCGAATCTCCGCTATCATTTCATGCAGGGTGGAAACTCAAAACTTTTACCCCTGCGTGTAAACGAAGCGTATCGGTTTACACCCCTTCCTCGCTCTGTCGGGGGTTTTCGGGTGAAAATATATCATCCGAGCGATAATACAGCTCAAGCTACCGGCACGATTCGAGCCGGGAGACTATTGAGCTCTGATATATTTAAATTCTTGAGCAGAAACGTCAGGGCGGAGGGTGTGAGCAATACTGATAAAGTTAAGACGAGCGAGGGAGCTTTTTCAAATTCCTCCTTCGTTCCCCTGTACGATAGGGGGAACCTATGGAAGAGAGGAACATCTCAATCCACTGACAAACAAAAAGAGGGAAAAATCATCGAGTGCTCCCGTAGTATAGAGGCAGAGACATGTCTGCTTCATGCCAATAGAATCTCAATGGCGCTTTCGTACCCTGGAAAATACTTAATTCAACGTAGTTAAGACGGCGTACTATTGAGCAACACTGTCATGTATTGCCAACCTCTTCTGATTATTTTTACGAAAGCACTGTTGCAATTTTTGTGGATAGATTATATCCTAGGAAATCATTGTATGCATATTTAAAGAATTTAATGAAAGTCAGTGCTTAAAGTTCATTTTTAAAACATATTTCTAATAAAAACTTGAATACACAGTCAAAGTAATAAATAAAGTTTAAAAAAAAAATCGCAAAATATTGGAAAATACTGAATCAATTCTCCGGGAAGAATTTTTGAGCTCATAATATCTATAAACGTGTTATAAATACTGACAAAATACTCTATATGAAGACCTTTCCGACCAAACAGCTTAACCGCGTATAAGCTGTTTGCTCGGAAATTCGCAATCAAGATAACTCATACCCTGAATAAGGTACTCCTCGAATCTTATGTCAAAAGCTGCAAAAGATCGGCAGATATGATTTTTTTTGGTGCCCAAAAGTTGACCTCTCAGTGTATTTCCGAGAAAATAGCTTATACACATCTCATGCCTTTGCTCGGAAATTCTGTTTACAGTGCATCATGATAAGGTCTAAAATAAACAGTGTACGTTCTTCCGTCCTTTCTAATCCACAGAAATCATTTTTAAGGGAGGGGGGTGGTGAAACACCCATAGATGAACTACTTGGAGTAACCCCCCATTTTACTGGGTTCCTTTCCGTTTATCTAATAGCTCTGGAGCCAGGAAAGTCCAAATTGGGAGCCAGAGGAGCTATCTTCCTCTGTTATCGTTGAAACATACATTTGCATCAATTCATATCGCATTAGTTTAATTTTTCTCCTTAGGAACATCCTATTTTTGAGCATACGGCTTATAACGTAACTTCGAAGATTAAAAATTGCAGACCAGAAATAACATTTTATACTTCTGTTCAGTATGGATTTCAATCCACAGGGATATATTTGATAGAAAAAAACCGTTTTCGGCTTAGTTCCGACGGCCTACCGGGGCCCGAGTATGATCGAAAACATTACATACGATTTTCTGACACCTGTTTTTTTCGCAATAAGCTGTTTGATCGGAAAGGATAATCTATGCAGAATATGCAATCATTTCAAAATCATGAGTTGAAAAACGCTGACTCCGCGAGTTTAAACATTAGAGCTTAGCACAGAGCGGAGCGGCGTGCCGTCGGTGCGACATGTGCACTGGCGCCTACAAACCTAACAGGGATACTTCACGCATTGCGCAATGCGTGAAGTATCCCTGTTAGGTTTGTAGGCGCCATTCAAGCATTGCGCAATGCGTGAAGTATCCCTGTTAGGTTTGTAGGCGCCAGTGCACATGTCGCACCGACGGCACGCCGCTCCGCTCTGTGCTAAGCTCTAATGTTTAAACTCGCGGAGTCAGCGTTTTTCAACTCATGATTTTGAAATGTTTGCATATTCTTCATTGATTATCCCCATTGAAATTTATGAAAAAAATATATATATATTACAAGAAAATATAATGCGTCTTTTGTAAATATGAAGGTGGTCCCGTGTCCAATTTAATGATTTCCGAAGCACTTTGATTTTTTCATTTATATTTTGTGCTTTTACTGTGCTGCGGCGTGGTGTGCGAGCAACCCACAGCTCAAAATTGGACTATTTGACTCTAGAAGATCGATGTACAAATGGGTTAAAACTAAAGGTTGGGTGCTTCTTGGTTTGTTAAAATGAAGTAAGATTTTCATTAAAAAAGGGTATATATGAGGTTATATCGAAAATTTTAAGGAAAGGTCCGCATCATGTACGTATAAAGGTTCGTTAAATTGCTTCAATGGATTCATTATATATTTAGTATTAAATCAGGATCTACAGTGGGCATAATGTTAAGTGAATTGATTCAAGATTTTTTTTTTTCCTTCGAAAAGAACAGATATTCTTAGTTCGGGCTCAATGTCTGTAACCTAGACCCCGATTAAATAAATGAGTTCCATGAAAATGTAAGTATTAATATTTAATAGGTTGAGTTCTCCTCCAATTCACACGAACACTTGTATACAGAAATTCACTTTTCCTACTTTTGACCTATGCCTCCATATCTTTCCGTGATGCAATACCAAAACCTTACTTCCATTCCTCTCTGCGTTTCATCAGTTTGTCAAAAAATTGTTCACCAAAACCAATTCGTACATTTTCTCATTTATTACTGACTATCAAAATTAGATTATGCATTAGCGTAGATACCCTATTGAATTTAAAAAACCTGTAACTGCACAGAGATTCTCCACCTTGTGACAAATCTTTCGATAAGAGGAGAAAGAGGAGAGTAGTAGCTGTAGAATCTCAACTAAAGTCAATGTCAATCTTGAAGAGAGAAAAAATTAATCATTTCTTGACAAGCATACTTATAGCTCACGTGTGTGCATTATGTCCTGTGTAATCAGTACGAGGAAATGTAATTTAATTTCGTCCTCTAAAGAAAATTCACTCCCATTTGAATACAAAACCACAATTCTACAAATAATATTGAATTAATTTGGACTTTGCATACTTAAATATTTTCTCTAATTTATATTTAAATGACGTGGCTTGTGAAATTGCTATAAACCATTTTGAACGTGGCATATCTCACGAATTAAAATGTGTTTATAAGAGGTAATTTGAGGTACTCATTGACTAAGTTGGAAAGTTTTCGATTGTAGTATCTGGTAAAAAAAACTTAAAATGAATGTTCAAACGTAAGAGTGTTCACTAGCGTTTCAAAAGTTTTAACGCCCTGAAAATAGGTAGGTACGCTGGCCAATATTTCTCTAAATGCATTGGTGCGTAATTGATAAATCTTCTTCTCTAAATTATACCGAATTTCATGAAAACCAAAAGTACATTCAAAATTTCCGTACCGTATAGGTAAAGTTAATTAAGTGTACGTTGCCGTTTAAATATTAATGTATGAACTAACAACGAAGGATGATTAAAATTCTATAGTTGGTTGGATTCATATGTATATTTCATCATTGATTCAATTGTAGGAGAATTCATATTTTTAATTGATATTTTTTTAATTTATTTGGCTCAAAGGCGTCCGAGACCAACACGATACTGGGAAAGAAAATAAAGATCATCGCAGAACTTTAAATTTGAACAGTAGATAAAATAGATCATTAAAATTTGCAATTCAAGCATTTAAAGGCCAGTGTGTATAAATAAACCAATGAGTAGATACCAATTTAAATACCTTAATAAAACTTGAATAGATAGTAGATGGATACATGTATTGAATTTATTCGATAATGTTATCCATTTATTCATCATGTCACCCGACCAAGTGTTACAAAACCAAAACCAAAACCTTGAATTTATTCAGTTCAAAAGCGAGAAAAATAGGATGAGTCTCTCAAAGACAAAAACGATAAGGACGTTCGAATGTTCATCCGAAAATGCGAGGAGCTAGTTAAATATTGATACTGAGAAAATAAGTAAATTATTGATAGCAGACAGAATCATGTTGCACTGTGAGCAATTTAAATATTCGAAGCAAAATGTAAGAGAGAATTTTATCATGTATATCATAATTTTTATGGATAAAAAAATAACTGTGCCGCGAAAATGAACAAAATTCAACTTTGCCTCGGTAAACGACGAAAGTTTCGCGCTGGAGAGGAGGAAAAAAGCCGGGAGGGGTCCAAAGCGAAAAGTAGTGTAAACAGAGCGAGGGAAACTTAATGATATGACCGCAAATGAACTTACCGCTATAGCGTAAACAGAAGTGAGAGCGGAGAAAAGAAAGCACATATACAAAGAACGCGTCTCCATGGTGAAATCCAGTCGTACTGAATGATAAACACAGCCTCTCGCGACCGCGTAACCCCTGCTTCGGGAAAGCCCCGCGAGGGGCGCCACCAGCCCCCGTGCTCTGGTGCCCCGAACAAAGGAAGCTGGAACGGGGGGGCTTCATAAGCTCTTTCCTCAATAACGACACCGCACACGAACTGCGCTTTCTAATTTCGAATTCTATCGACGCATTCCGACCCCTCATGACGCATGGCGAGAACATCCATTTTTCCCGCGCCTCCTCGAGTCATTGAATCTATTTTGTGGAACTTGCGCCGCCATCCCGTTCAAAATCCGCCTATTTTCATACTTCCATTGCCTCTTTGGAAAAATACCAATTTTTCTGTGGACTTTACGTTTTGTCCGTGGAAATTGCTGACGAAAAATTAACGAAAACATTTGCGGATCCAGCAAATTGGCAACGTTGTTTTCCCCCATTTAAACCCATGGAAATGTGTCTATCGCAGGCAATTGGCAATCGCTGGCAATTCACAAGCCAGTGGTGAATACGTATAGAAAATCATAAATTTCAATATGAAAGAACAAGATTAGAGTGCTGATTATGTTTCCTAAGTGTGAATAGACATGTTTCGATCCTTAAAAACATGGCAGAAATATGCACACTCAGGAGAGCGTGCAGTGACATTAGTTGGGTTGAGGTCGGACAGGCAACTAAACTAAATAGTGAGGAAGCGTAGAGTATCACAAAAAATGAAGGCGATTCAAGCCGAGCTCATACTTTTGAAGACTATAACCCTAAAAAATTGCATTCTGCCGATGCGCATTATTACGATTTATTGAAACAACGTGTGAACCACTTAACTTGCAAATTGCCAGCGATTGCTAATTGCCTGCGACATATCGATTCTTGTAGGGGCCAGTTGCTCTGATAATAGTCGATTATTTAATACAGGTTTTAATGAAGGAAATCCGGTGTTGCCAAATTGTTGCATTCGCCATTGAACGAAAATCGTATCGGGGCGGAAAAGAATTAAGGGGCCTGCGCATAAGTGTAGTTGTTGAAAAAAAACTGAGACATTCATTATTTTAAGTAAAACTAGTCTGAATGCAAAACCTGTGAAATAGTTGCTCCCAACTTCCAATTATTAAACATCAAAAAGTCAGTTGGAACTTTCTTTCGGTCATAAGGATCCATGTAAATTCGGAACTTCAAACACACGTATTTCTCGGAATGGTAAAAACAACACTCAAGCGTCTTGTCCTCCAAGCCTCTCAATTCAAACGATAACGCATGAAATAACAACTGCACTGCATTTTCAATTTGTAAGGTATACGTAAACTTACCTCGCGCACATTAAAATTTATCTATTTAAATAATTTTTCGAGCCCCAAGCAAAACGAAATTCCTCCAAGATTGGCCAACTGGTCAGCCGACCTGACTCTAAAGCTGTAGGAGGGGGAGGGCGGCAGCTACATTTGACATGATAATCGCAACTTTAGGCCGCGAAAAGAAGATTTCATATTTCTAATTTTAGACATTATTTGGCTTGGAGCCCCCTGTATCCTCCGTTAAACTTTAATCATCCGTGGTTGCAAAAAGCTTCTTCTAAATTACTCGCAAACTCTAAGTATATTTTCATCTAGATCTGACTTTGTTTTCGGCTTTTAAACCTAAATAGAGGAATAAATGTTGATAGGAAGTACCATGGACTACCGCTGTATTGTTTTTGAGCCAGGGCCCAGTAAACTCTAAAATTGACCATAAAAACTCCTTCGTTGGTGATTCTTCGAAAACGAACTCTTAGAAGGAGAGGAAAATCCATATCGAATATCGGAATGAGAAAATGGAGAGAGGAGGAGGTGTTGTTACGATGACTCATTTTTAAATGAAATGTTACTTTCTTCTTTTGATTCATCTTTTAAAATTGTCTTTGGTGAATATTTGGATTTATTTCTATCCTTAAAATTCTCCATATAAAATAATATATCTCATATATACCCTTTTTAATGAAAATCTTACTTCATTTTAATAAACCAAGAAGCACCCAATCTTTAGTTTTAACCCATTTGTACATCGATCTTCTAGAGTCAAATACGTCCAATTTTGAGCTTTTGGTTGCTCGCACACCACGCCGCAGCACATTACAAGCACAAAATATAAAATAAAAAATTAAAGTGCTTTAGAAATCATTAAATTTGAAACCACCTTCATATTTACAAAAGACGCATTGTATTTTCTTGTAGTACATATTTTTTTCTCCCCATCAATTTCAATGGGGATAATCTATGCATATCATGGAAACATTTCAAAATCATGAGTTGAAAAACTCTAACTCCGCGAGTTTAAATATTAGAGCTTAGCACAGAGCGGAGCGGCGTGCCGTCAGTGCGATATGTGCACTGGCGCCTACAAACCTAACAGGGATACTTCACGCATTGCGCAATGCGTGAAGTATCCCTGTCAGGTTTGTAGGCGCCGATGCGCGTGCCACGCTGGTCGCCTTCGCCCGCCGCGCCGCAGCATGCCACGGCACATCAAGCAACTATTTCACAACAGAGGTGTTGCACTGTATCATACGAAATTGAAGGCGCTCCAACGTATTAGGAATGACAAGCATACTTTAAGAGTACGAAGCTTTCCTCGCAAAATACGTCAAGATACTGCGGCACCAAAAGAGAGCGGTAAACCAAAAACTCGCGAAGTCCGAGCATCCGTAGAAAAAAATGACTCGATTCAGGCAGAAACAGCCTTGAGTATGCCGTCAAAAAGATTTTATTTTGAATCAAGAATAAAATAGCTGAGTGAAAGCGGATTTCTGCTTGATGTAAGTGACTATTTTTTCAATTTTTTTTTTCCAACACAATGAGACAAACAGAACCTCAAGGCCTTGATACACACGGCGATTAATCGCCGCGATTGAAAAACGGAAGCCAATGGAGAGCCTTGATTTCGATCCATTGACGTCGATATATCGAAATCAAGGCTCTCCATTGGCTTCCGTCTTTTAATCGCGGCGATTAATCGCCGTGTGTATCTAGGCCTTTAGATTCGGCAGAAAAGTTAAAAAGGAGGCCTGAACATGTCTCTCCTATCCTCAGCTGTATTGACACTCGATGCTTGTTTCCAAAGCTCTTATGCACCAGCCCCACACAACCTGCGGGGCAAATGTTTTCAGGAAGCCTTGGGTCAATTTGACCCGGTTTAGGCATTGAAGGGTTAAGAGCACTTTCTTCCATTATTCGCAACTTAATTTTCGTGAGAGACAAATTGAAACGACCGAGATCGGTGACTATCAACTTCCGTTGTTCATATCTTCGATCGTATTCAATAACTTTTTCAGCTCATAATTTTCACTGTAAAATTTTAATATTGATCCTATGAAAGTTGGGTAGAATTTATTGCCTCCATCTGACAACCTAACCGCTTACAAGAAAGCATTGCCGTTGGTTGTTTGCTCAAGAGCGAGCCGAGGATGTGAGTCAATATTCTGCTTCCACATTCCTATTCAGAAATTAGGGGCAGATCGTGTTCAAAATTTATTTCATGAGAGGTTCATGCTGCGTCCTTATACTTTCCTGCCTTGTAGCTCTCTCAACCGCACCCAGTCTTGGCCCCATTCTCTCAACTCACGGCAATAATTCACTACCATAATTCTTTTCTTTGCCTGCATCTTCTGCTCGTCTCTCCACTTCCTTAAGTATAGTAAGTTTGATTTCAGAGATGATTACACTGCTTGCTGCGCATCGTTAGTCAGTTGATTATCAACCCCCGACAAAAACATAAAAAATACCTGGTCAGGTTAGGTGAAGTTCGGTTAGAGGGAGGGCAGAAAAAGAGGAGGTAAGAGGAAGCAGAAAAAAGGGAGCTAGGCCCATACAAGCCAGGCCATACAGCCCTATCGCCGGGCTTTACACTTTATCGCCTGGCTGTTGCTTTTTCGCCATCGGCTAAAAAAGGCTATAAGAAATTGTGTAGAAATTCGTGTGCTTTGTAAATCCTTAAGTTTGTACGGAATCACCTTAATATTTACAAAAGGCCACAAAAGGCACATTATATTTTCCTTTACTACATATTTTTTTTCATCAATTAAAATGAGAATAATCCATACAGAGTGTGCAAACAATTCAAAGTCGTGAGTTGAAAAACGCTGACTCCACGAGATTAAATATTAGAGCCTAACACAAAGCGGAGCGGCGGCGCACTGGCGCCTACAAACCTAACAGGGATACTTCACGCATTGAGCAATGCATGAAGTATCCCTGTTAGGTTTGTAGGCGCCAGTGCGCGTTTCGCGCTGGCTGCCGTGCCATGCCGCAGCGCACCACGGCGCTTGAAACAACTATTTCACACCAGAGGTATTGCAGAGTATCATACGAAATTGTAGACGCTCCAACATACAGGGTGAGCGAAAAGTCCCCGACCCCCCCTCTAACTTTTGAACGAATTAAGCTAGGGTAATGAAACTTTGGGAATGTTCCTATCTCAAAGGGGACCATCTTTTGGGGGGGTCAAAATTTTGGTCCCCCCCTCAGGGGGGGACGAGGGCCCCCCAACTTTTTTTTTTCAAATGGCAACCCCTATCTTGTGATACCTCATTCGAAAGAACATAAAAAACTAAGAATTTTGGCGCAAACCGCAGATCAATATCTTAATTTTTGACCGAGTTATGATAGGTCAAAGGTCAAATTTGACCTATTTTCAAAAAATCATAACTCCGGTTCAAATTATCGTAAAGAAAAAAATAAAACGGGAAAATTTACCAAATTGTGTCCGCTTTTAAGTAAAAATTGCAAAAATCACTTCGATTTAATTTTAAGGGGGGACTCGGACCCCCAAATACGTCAGTTCAAAGGTCATTCAATTTTCCCGCGAAATAAGCCAATTTCCCCTGGATTTGCCTCCACATTATCTCAGTTAGGTCAAAATCAGTTCAACATTACGTTGGCAAGTCCCCAAATTTCGGAAAAAGTTAAAAAAAAATGATATTCAAACGGTTAAATTTAATCACCTTAAATTTCGTTTTTTTAACTTTTTCCGAAATTTGGGGACGTGCCAACGTAATGTTGAACTGATTTTGACCTAACTGAGATAATGTGGAGGCAAATCCAGGGGAAATTGGCTTATTTCGCGGGAAAATTGAATGACCTTTGAACTGACGTATTTGGGGGTCCGAGTCCCCCCTCAAAATTAAATCGAAGTGATTTTTGCAATTTTTACTTAACAGCGGACACAATTTGGTAAATTTTCCCGTTTTATTTTTTTCTTTACGATAATTTGAACCGGAGTTATGATCTTTTGAAAATAGGTCAAATTTGACCTTTGACCTATCATAACTCGGTCAAAAATTAAGATATTGATCTGCGGTTTGCGCCAAAATTCTTAATTTTTTATGCTCTTTCGAATGAGATATCACAAGATAGGGGTTGCCATTTGAAAAAAAAAAGTTGGGGGGCCCTCGTCCCCCCCTGAGGGGGGGACCAAAATTTTGACCCCCCCAAAAGATGGTCCCCTTTGAGATAGGAACATTCCCAAAGTTTCATTTCCCTAACTCAATTCGTTCAAAAGTTAGAGGGGGGGTCGGGGACTTTTCGCTCACCCTGTATTAGGAATGGCAGGCATCCTTCAAAAATACGGAGCTTTGCTCGCAAAATTAATCAAGATACTACGGCCCATAAAGAGAGCGGTAGTCCAAAAACTCACTAAGTCCTAGCATCCGTAATTAGTAACGTTTAGCATACACTTTATCGCCAGGCTGTTGCTTAATCGCCATCGGCTATAAAAGGCTATAAGAAATTGTGTTGCCGGCTGTAGAAGCTATTGGAAATCTTACAGCCGGCTGTAGGTCTATGGTATTTTGGAACACAGATTCTACTGCCAATTTTTACCAGGGCAGTCGATAAGACTAATTTTAAAGTTAACATTAAAATTGTATCTTGTTTCATTTTTAGTGCCGTTTTTCGCTGATAAGTTTTGAAAAGAGGGCACATCCGCCACTTTTAAACAAACAGATTGACCAGATCAAACTACCTAGTTAATCAGTTTTTTCAAGTTCTGTAAGTTCTAACGATGACTCTTTAAAATTGAAATTATTGCTCGGTAGTACAATATGTTTTATAATAATTATTTTTTTATGCAAATATCATAACAGGATGTATTAATATCGATGGTTCAAATGCAAAATCACATATCGACGGTGAAACTACCAAACCACGTATCTCGGTTTGCGACGTCGCAGACTTCCTGTCATACTTTATTTTTTAAATGAAAAACTACTTAACATCCAGTCTTGAAAATTTCTGTGATTTTTCCTCTTTGAGCGGAGAAAATTCCGTGAAAATTTCAAGGAATGATATTGATTTGGTCTACTTCAAAAAAATAAAATGTGAACGTAGATTTTTAAACACCGCAAACGAGATACGTGGTTTGGTAGTTCCACCGTCGATATCTCCATTACGGTGTTTCAAAATTTCTGCTCCTATTTTAGTTTTTCGTAGGGCAGCATGTGTTGGATCGTTTTTGCTTACCTATATCTTGAGCCATATTTAAACCATGCTTTTTTTTTAAATCAACATCAGTTCAAGTTAAAAGAGTTCTAGCTGCGAGCACAAGAGCCCCAACATAACGCATAATTATTTAAAATATCATTTGACAAGGCTGAGACACTGACAGCTTGGGAGCAGTCGAGTGGGCACTTACCTTGCTTTGGATGTGAATGGGTACAGAGAGTTAGCAGTGCGCTCAGCATCAAACCCTCGTGGTTCACTGATCTTTTTCCCGATTCATACTATGTTTGATTAGATATCAGATATCAGTCAAATGTTTAGCACTTTTCCTAGGTATGAGAAAGTCTCATACTTTACCTTCACCACTCACCCCTAGGTCCTTTAGGTAGGTCGGTAAGTATACAAGTTATACCTTCGGCATTTCACCTATTTTAT